>NW_010179135.1:0-9676 GCF_000695765.1 Mesitornis unicolor
TCAGCCCATGGATTCAGCCTGTCCAGGTCTCCTTTCTTACCCTTTTAGCATGTAAGTATCATAACTTGAATAAAGTGCACAAAAACACTGCAACACTTTTTAAAATGTTATCTCTAAGCTTAGATTATATTTACGGGTAAGTCAGCAGTTCCTCATACTTGGGACACTCTCAGTTCTTTAGCTCAAATGAAAACAAGGTCAGTGAGTTCACTAGAAAACATGAGAGGGTCAGATCTTAGCCTTAAGATTTGTCAATTAAATCCTCTATTGATGCCTCCATCCTAGTGGCTGGGATACACATAGACAAATATCTTGTAGTACTTCCATGCCATTCAGTTCATTGACATTTATATAGCAGTAGAACACTTTGATTTATGTTTTTTGCACTTACTCAGGTGATGTGGGGTTGTAATGACAGTTCCTTATTTTACAACCTGCATAAATAGGTTATGCAGAAAACCATTAAGCTTCTGATAGCCACTGCAACTTTTTTTGGTAACTGAATATTCAGATGTTAAATATGCACTTTCTGTATTTCATTCACTTCCCTAACTATCATCTCATTTTGAGGAATGAGACAAGAATACTGAGATAAGTCTAGAATAAGGGAAATAAACTTATTTTATTTTATCTTATCTTCTGAATTCATTGCCTCATTACTTTACTTAGTAGAGCTTTCAAGATTTTTTGATACCTATCTGCATCAGAAGAAATAGACCATTTTGGGTCTACAAATGCACATCACATTGATACCTTTCAAAAACACGGCAATCTCACAGTCCAGTCCCAGCGCAAAGCTTCTCATATGTGCTGAATGTATTGTTGGCATGACAATGGAAGAAAGGAAGACACAGACTGAAACAGCTGGATTAAAAAGCAGGCCACAGTGTTATTTTATGCTAAGACTTTGAAACATAATCTATAAATACTGAACTGGCTTCCATCACACAAGTCACAGCCAGTCATCGCTAAATCTCTCACCCCAGGGATGGAACCACCAGCAGCCACAGCTCAGCTCCTCACAGAATTCATGGAAAGCAAGGGATTTAGGATTTCTCTTGCAACATCTGTAAATCAAAGTAGTTCAACAACCTCCACAGCCCTGACGATCTGGATGGACATATTTTTTTTAAAATGGGGATTCTGTTTTAAATGCAGACTCTTTACAGAAACGGAGCACTACACACATGAAATAAACTTCTTTAGAGTAACAGGAAGTAGGGGAAATTGGGATGTGGGGAAGGCTGAAGCATGCGTACCAAACTGTAACAGGAGTCACAGAGGAAATGAGTTCCTGACCGAGGTTAAACTTTCCTTTCAAGCTTCTCCTGTTTTAGCGGTATGAATAAACATCTCTAAATAGGCTTTTTCACATGTGGTCATATTTTGTACCGACTACATTTAATTGACAAAGTTTAAGGTTTGAATACACAATTGTTGTGGTTAATCAAAAAGTTGACTAAACTAATATTTGTATTAAATATTGACTGTTAACAGTGAGAAGAAGATAGAAAGGTTGTTTTCACATATGCACTTTATACTGCTGGAGCAGAGGAATTTGTCTACTAATATTTTCTACTTTCCATGGCCTTGGACCATGACTTTCACTATCCAGAGTGACACGTCTATTCCTGGCATAGGATTATTCCGTAACAAGCTATTAACAAGGAAAAAATTCTAACTGCTCACTAACTCCTCTCTAAATTTCTTCCCTCAATGACTAATCTGGCTATGCATGAGGTGAAGGAAGAACTCCATCCCTTTCGGTGTGTCTTGGGGGCAGTCTAAGCATGCTTAACGCAATCTCAAGGGCATTCGCAGTTGTGCTAGAAAGAGTAGGAAACTATGGAAAAGAAAAATGAAATTAATTCCATGCATCCTGAAGGGAGAGAATTTCCTCTTAAACTCACTTCTAAGCTATCAGAGCACAGAATGACCAGACTGGTGTTCACTGTGACTTTCTACTAGGGAACACAGAGTTCTAATTAAACAGAAGCAGTGTTACCTGATCACTGGGAGTGAAAGCACATTAACATCAGTACAATGATCAGTTCTCCCTAAAATACTTCTGTGAGACTTTGCATGTCACCTTTCAACAGTAACTTGGTTTTGTGGAAAGTTTGGTAAAATTCAGATCAAGAGTTTTTAAACTCTGTTGCTTTGATGATAGTTTTTAAGCTAGTTTTAAAAACTATTCTTAACTTTTTCATTAATTCCCCATAACTACTATTTACTTATAAAGAATTTTCTCACTTAGTCTCAAAATCCTTATTTTTGTATTTCATTTTGTTGACTTTTCTGAGCAGCACCTTTCTGTATGCTTGGAAGCTGAGGTGGACATAGGGCCATCCCGCGGCACCCTTTTAGGTAATCTGCTGTCTGAAGAATTATAAAAAATCAGAGCCCATGTTTCACTTTTTTGATCTTGAAGAGCTCTAATTAGGACTGCCCGTGAAGTCAGGCTTTAATTAGCAAAGCCTGAGTAGATGTGCGTGAATATGGAACAGCCCACCAAAAAGAACATGATCTGCTTTCTTCACAAAATATGTAGCCATACCAGGCTAATAGCACAGAAGCCTCACATAGGGTTGGCAAATATTTCTCCCCATAGGTTTCGACAAAACATGTGATTGCTTCAGATGAGAGAGCATAACAAGCAGAGTTGTCTGAATTGCCTCAGGTGACTCTAGGTGCAAAGCAGTCTGCAGTATGACTGTGGCTACCATCTTTTAAGTATTCTTTTCCAGAGTTTTCAAATTTTGTTTTGTTTCAAAGTAGAAAAAGGCTTTAGAGAAATTACAATACAATTTCTAATATGTTCGCCTTGGTGTAGATTCTACATGAGAATGTATCTTTTGTTATTTCTAGAAACAACTCCAAATGCTCACCAAAGAGCATGCAGGTGAATGTGATAATCGAGGTGGGTTTACAGGAAGAGGTGAGACGTCATCTTAAAACCTCATGGCTTTCCTATGAGACATAACAAGTAATTTGGAAATGCTTAAAAGCTGTGTTTTAGAAAAGACAGGGGCACTGCACGAGTGGCTAAACTGAATGAAAGACGACGCAATGTCAGGGAAGGACAAAGTGTAACCAACATTGGGCTTAGTAAGAAAGGCCAGTATTTATGTTTGCTAACATCCACCGAGGCTTTTTTTAATTCATTCTTTTACTTCATGTTTAATAACCTTGTGATCGATATGGGGTTTTTTTCCATTTATTGTTTTTTTCTATCCTATTTATGACTGATTCTAAGTTTTGAAAGAAACGTCCAGCAGTAGCGATCTCCTTTGCCTGGCACATATCTTGAGAGCTTAAGGCATAAATGGTATGCATTCACATCCTGATTTAAAGTGAGGTGACTGATAGGCAACCAGCATGCTGTAAGTAGAGATGTTGCCCTCTAGTTTGGAAAGGGTATCCAAAGCAAGTAAATGATGTCACCAGTCTACATCACCATAAGCCACCATATGATCAAAACTTGAAGTGTCTCATCCGCCTTCACAGATGGGAAGAAGAAATAAATCTCAGACGGAGTTGCAGCATATGTGGAAAGGTATTTTATCTAGGTTTAGTAAAGCTATGGGAATCATTGATGCTGAGCCATTACCAACTATCACAGCAATAAAGTATCAGAACAAATTTGTCACAAAAGGCTACACGTAAAATGCATAATGCAATATACGATAATCAACTTGCAAAGCCAACAATGGCATTTCAAATCCATTTTTTGTGAACACGAATGCCTATTATTCTAGATGTCCATCTTCTGGCCACTGCTACAGAGCATGCATTCATTACCGGGGAATCCAGGGTTAAGAAAGTAAACCAAAACTTTCCATAGAATAACTAAGTAGTTATTAAGAACGTAGCGGTTAATGAAATAAAATACCGTGTAACACAACCACAGGTATGTTTTATTGTTTTCAGTAGTTCATCCATGATGCTTCATCAAAAGCTCCAGGAATTAGAAGAATTTTTAGTAAAATTTGCTTTTGAAATTCATGTTGCTTAATACTCTAAAACTTCTTTAATAGCTTTTTTAGTTTCAATAACTGAAACCTGACCAAATTAAAATGTCAAAAAAGCAGAAAGTATTGTATCACTTGTTAATTGGACTGGAATCAATGGTTTTGAAGACACATAATGTGTCCTCCCCTTAAAAAAAAATTCAAAATGAAAGGAAAAAAGAAACGAGATAAGTGGCTGTCTTAGCATAGGTTTTCATCTATTTTATGAGCCTGTTCCTTTTCCTTTCCCAATTATTTTCATATGGTTTATAGGTCTGCTCCTTCCCACAGGATCTGTTCTTTGGGGAGTGGGGGGAGGGTGGGTGGGAGGAGGAAACAAGATTTCTTAGGTCCTAAATGTCTCTTTTTTTCTTTTCTGAACTTTTTAACATTAAGAACCCCGAGAATGAAAGTAAAACACATCTTAAAAGTAAGGAAATTCGAGAATTTTATGTCCT
This sequence comes from Mesitornis unicolor, assembly GCF_000695765.1. Taxonomy (NCBI): domain Eukaryota; kingdom Metazoa; phylum Chordata; class Aves; order Mesitornithiformes; family Mesitornithidae; genus Mesitornis; species Mesitornis unicolor. The sequence goes on from NW_010179135.1 coordinate 4,469, forward strand.
CTACTTGCTAACTCAACTAGCACTGTTTCTTAACTAGCACTTACTTGTACATTTTAAGAATTTATTTCAGATTTTTCTTTTCACTGTGAAGGATGCAGTCTTTGCTGTGCAAGAATTTCCAGTCATTTAAGCAAAGAGAGTTCTCCATCTGTGGCTGGGGGAGGGAGCCCTGGCCTTTCTCCCACACTGTAGTAGTTACTATAGGAACTATTGTGCCTCCTTCAAAAGGGCTACAGACAGGGTGATTAAAATTCTTCATGGGAGAACCCCCACTCTTCTCCTTGACAATGAAATTCTTCAGGGAGAGGGCTAAGCCTCCAGTTCAAGAATGGCAGCACCTGAGGGAGTGATGTGGCAGTGAGAATCACCACTGCTTTACGTTGAAGCACAGGGAAAAAAATACAAGGGCCCACACTCCTGCATTTATTTTCTTCCACTCCCGTGAAATACAGCAACATTGGCCAAGATCCTGAGAAACAGGAGAAGGAATAACTTCATGCAGCCTCCACCACTTAGAAAACAATGTAGAATGTAAAGGACACATACTTTCCATTAAAATCAATGGCAGGAGAAGCAAAAGAACTACAGCACCCATAAAACAGTTAAGGGTAAATATTAATATTCACTCTGGCCGTCAGTTTCTCTGTAAGGCAGCAAAAAGCACTTTGACGTGGAAGGGAGGGACCAATGTCTCTGATACAGCTGAATTAGAGCTACCTCCCAGCATCAAATTTGCTTTATACTGGTCATTTTATAAGTATTTACAACGTTGTCTTTTGCTGTCAAAAATCTAGGAGGAGGAAGAATCTATACAGAATATAAACAAGAATTGTGATCCTAATACAGACTGCTCACTTATATTGCACTCCCACAAACAGATACAGTAAGAAGTAGATAACTCCACCTATTCTTCAAGCATAGGTCAATATTATTAGACTGCAGCAGTCTTAAAGAAGAGAGAAAAATAGCTTTGCATTTTAGTCCAGAGAGGATGAGTCACAAACAAGGGGCAATGGGAAAAGAAGCACAAAAATGTTTTCAAAACTGTCAAAAAATTAAATGGGATAGCTGAGAAAGTGCTGGTGGAGCCAGCTGCAAGTAAAAGATGCTTTAGATATTACCATAGCATTAATGAAATTGGCTTCAACATTTAAAGTGAGATAGGAGCCTTCCAGGAAATCCAAATGCTGTATAGAGACAGGAAAATAAGTCTACAGAAATATGGAAGAGGCAAAGGAAAGACAGATGTGTGAGGCAAAGAAGAGGCACACACAAAGGTAGGGTGAACTGGGGGCTTAAAACCATGGGAATTTAGTGGTGGTTTAGGTAAAAGTCCACTCTGCGAGACTTGGCTCTACCACTGGAAAAATATGTAAACATTATGATAGCATGAAGAAATTCCTTAAAACTCAGTTCCCCCCCCAAAATGCATCATGAGTAGGGGTTACTTATTCAGATATAACAATAAGGCACTTACTGGAGTAATAGTTCTATTGTCTCCTTTCTAAGCTAGTATTAAAATTCCTCTGGGAAGAAAACTGCTGTCACCCCTTTCCAGCTTCAGTGCTACAGAAATGGTTAGTGTCACTGATTCTGTTCTCAGGAGGAGGACAGGGTATTAACATCAAGTCAGAACAGTGTTATATAGTGTCAGACTATACTTGCTGGTAAAACTAAGAGGCCTACATCTGTTGTCTTGCTTTTTTTTCCAGTCTGATCCCAAAGGTTCATGTTATGACATTTGTAACATCTGCTACAAATGTGGAGGTAAGTCAGGCACAACCTTATTACTTCCAATCTAACGCTCCATCCATCCACAGGGCTTTCATATGCTACTAGTATGTCAAGGGGACCAGAAGCTGTTCGATCTACATGAAGCAAGGTATAATTTATTGCTGAAAGTCAAGAAGGAGAAATCTTGCTTTGTTACGTCTCCCCTTTTTTTTGTTGTCTTAAATCTTGGCAGTGTTTTTTCAGAATCTTCTGTGAACAAAACAGGCAAGCTGCTCCTCAGAGCCAATACAATTGCCTTTTTATGCCTAAGACAGTGGTGTGCTGCAAATGTGCAAGCTGTGATTCACATCCTCCCTGTTTTTACTAACACTGAAACATATCCAGCTTCCCCTCACTAGACCCTCCTCTACAGAGGCCTGCTTTCAGGCACAGCTCTCTTTTCCCTTTCTTACTTCTCCCTCTATTTTAGTGGGCTCGCTGCATCATTTTATGGACAAAATTGACTTTCTTCAGTGTTCAGCGGACAAATGCAACTCCTGACAGACAAAAATTACTTATTTCCTCTGTGGTAACAAAATACTAAATGAATAAGGAAAACAAATAATACGATGCTTTACAACCAGCATTCGTCCCATTAGCTTCTCATTACTATTGGTGGAGTAACAGATGTGAACTTTTATTGCTATATCCACAGTACTTGAAGATTTAAATACTAAATTGTTGATGGCCTAAGATACTGTATGCTATGAGGGCTCTGCTGTCACTGCCAAGTGTGATGCTAAGGAGAGGTATTTCACAAGTGTCTGCACAGGAAGCCAACCATTCGCTTTGTGGCTACAACCGCCCACTGAATTTTCTTAAGAAATACATATAACCTCTCCTGACAGCAAGTGGAATGCAATTTTAGAAACTAATGGCTTTAGATGTTACTGAGCTAGGTAATATGTTCAACACTCGGTAACAGACACCGAAAAAGGACAAATTTCACATTTGATAGAGCCATTTAAATTCATAACAGTAGTCTACAAAACACTGCATGGTAGTAAAGGAGAAAGAAAACCCTGCACCTGATGGAAGCAGTTGTAGGATTTGGTCACCTGCACTCCTGCCATACTCACTTTTTCTGTCATACTATCACAGGCTAAGTAAAAGGAAGCCCCCAGCTGAGAACAACACTGGAACAGAACAGACTGCATTATGTCAAGTGAACACCAGAAATTTTAAAAAGACACAAAACATCGCTATTGGCAATTGTAGGAGCCACTGGAATACAAAATCCAGCTATGATGTAACCAGAGAATTACTGACTAATGCATCATTATCCTACCAAAGTAGGCAACATACTGAAACAAATCCAAGTGCACAACTATTTTGACTTGCTCCTGGTTCTAAGGTGAATTTAGGGCTTTACTGCTTTTACAGACTTGGTTTTATGACTGGTGCACGTAGGTGGTGGATTTGTTTGTACACTACATGTCTTTTTTTCCTTTTTTGTGATGCAGTCAGAAAAAGCTATAATGAAGATTCGTAAATGAAGTGAGACTGGGTACAAGTCTGCAATCAACCCACATTTTCAGGGAAGAAGTCTGTATCAGTTGCCAAAACTGAACTGTGTAATTAACTGAGGATTCTGGTAAGAACCAACCGTGCCACCAGTCAATTACTTTTGCTTGTCTTCCAGCTGCTGCTTCTCTCTGTTCATAAGGGAGACTGCAAGAAAATGCAACTATTGAGAATTTGGTGATTTCAAACAATAACTGAAGAAATGTAGCGAGATTACCAAGACCAGCTGTAGCAGAACCGTGACAAAGACTTAAAATCTACTGCAACTAGTTCTGAACTTCTCACTAGGAAAAAAAAAAGAAATAATCATCAAAAACTTTCATAAGAGCTAAAACAGTATTTCAGAACTGCTGAGGGCTGAGCAATGACCATGTATAAGCTACACCAGAAATCCTCGAGTCCAAATGAAGCAGCCTTCAAAGGAAGTGGTCAAACACCTCAGAATACTGGTTAAGTCCTTACAACTGGAGCTGGAACTGCTTGTTTTTAAAAGCACTGCTGCTTACAAAAAAAAGTCCAAAAGCTCAAAGCCCCTATAGTAAAGGGAAAGGCTTCCCAGCATTTCCAGCACTTTGAATTGGGTTCTTAATATTAAAAAAAAAGTGTGCTACCATTTGTAAGAGTCTCTTCCAGAAGTTTTTAAGGAAACAGAATCTTTTGGAAATCCCAATGACGAGTAAGAAGAATAGTTAAGTCTTTACTGGAAATAGTGATATCATCTTTAAATCTTTGCTTAGGTTGAAAGAACTCATACAGTTCATGATGAATGAGCTTGAAAATAAATTAGAAATAAGAAGTTAATATATTTTCTGTTATTATTATTGGCTCCGGGACATGACTGCTGTTTCCCCTTTTATATCCAGTAGGATCTTTCTAAATAGTTGTGTGAGAGAAGTCCAGTTTCCTTCACCTTTGGAGAGTGCCTGCCAGGGACTTACAGAAAGGTCTGATCAGAAGACAGCCAGAATAGTTATGGAAGTGAGAGCTCAGTAATGAGAAAACAGGAAGCGAATTCTGTACGGCCAAAGAGAACACCCTGTGTAGGCACAACATTTACTTCAGCAGAGTTGCGTTCATTAGCATCAGGAAGTGATTTAGCTCAAGATTTTTTCTGCAGTGAGGGAAGATACTCCTTTTATTTGACTATGTCATAGCTAAGATTCACACTTGCTACCTGAAAAAAGTCAGGCCTGTTCCACTGTAGGACAAGCAGCATTACATTCACAGTTCATAATACACTTTGAACACCTTAACAAAGTTCAGTGGATTATTCTAGCCAGATATTTTGGTATTCTTTAGCAAATGAAGTTAAAGGCATCAGAATTCATTCCCCACACAGTACTTGAATCAGACATGGACACAGATGGTTACCTCGACTTTGGGGGCAAAGTTTCACTTTGCAAGATAACACTCTAAGTCTTTAAATCAGCTCTTTCTCACTTCTTGTGAGCACTAATAAATATATCTCTTTCAATTTTTTTTTCCTTAGGAGCTTTACAATTATACTGATAATGCATTGCATTTAGACCGTTTCTCAACAATTACATTTTATTATACACCCACCAAAGCTAAGGTAATACATGTATGCATTTGCTATAAAGAGAAATAATATGCTTGATATAACAGCTCAGTAGTCTGTGAGCGGAGATTTTACTGAAATAATGTCCTTGAAATTCTGTTCATATTTTGTTGCATTCCAACATTGCCTTTTAATTCTTCAAGATATAATTTCTCGTGCTGCCTCAGTCCAGCTGAAGAACTGGATTTTCACAACTATATAGTTTCTAACTGAAACTCATTAATTTAAATGGAAAATACGTGTCGTTTTTTTTCGCAGCGTATAATACAACATGATACTTAAACTAAAATACAGAGGAGAGTTAAATGAATCACAGAATCACAGAACGTTAG
>NW_010179136.1:0-11078 GCF_000695765.1 Mesitornis unicolor
TTATGCACTGGGCCTAAACCACGACAGTAAGCTTCGCTGTTTAAGCATCTGTATTTCATTTAAAAGTTTCATTCTGTTATCTCTTTTAAAAAGTAGCCATGAAAACAGTAAATGCAGGAGTTAAAAAAAGTGGGAAAAAATTAAATTTGTATGCCCAGAGTCTAAATCAGAAGTGCCTACTTACTACTGTCTATAAAATTGTGTGTATGTAAGGTAGCTAGATGCACAACTGCACTCAGTTAAATGTGTTTGTAGAGATATAAATACAGATGCAGTTGTCAGTATTTGTATTTTGAATTTCTTAACTGTGAAGCTGTTACTTCATTTATTTTTGATTGTTGCATGTTTAACTATTTGCTCTCCACGTTAAGTTACTTGTCGGTCACTCTCATTATGGAGCTCTGAATGGAGAAAGAGTCCATGGAATGTTATAAAGGAAAAGTAATAATGAATATAGATGGTCAGTATAAGCAGCACAACTGCCACAGTACCTAAGCAGCAGTGTGTTCATTAAGTCTCTGCATTATATGTTCCCTGCTTCTTCAAAGTAAATGCAATATTTACGAAATATATATTTCTGCCCTAGTCATGCCCCAGCCACAACTGAAATATAAGATTCAAGTAAACACATTCACTTCGCAGAATCCATTTCTGGATCACCCAGATGGCATCCCTCTGGTCCACGTGCAGTGGTGATCAGAGAATGACCCCTTTTAGGTACAAATAATTTAGACAGGACATAGCTAGAAGAAATCAAGAACCTAGGGAAAGCCAGTGCACTGCCAGCGTGAAAGGGTAGGATGATGAGAAACGGTCACACCAAAACAAAGGAATGACCAAAGAGAGAAAAGTGGCTAAATGTAATGGAGTAGAAAATAATACTGTAGGTATAATAATGCCTTTGTGCTCAGGTGGAATATTGTGTCCAGTTCTGGACAATAACAGCATAACAAGTTCATGGGCAGGAAAATGAAATACTGAGAGAAGAAAGATTTCTGTATAAGAAGTAAGTCATTTTATAAAAGAGTCATTTTAGGTAAGAGATGAATGACATGGGTACATTGTGAGTAGGACTGACGTGCTTGTTTTAATTTACCCTACCTAGAGAACAGCTCTGGAATTTTCTGCGTTGTCTGAAGGCACTGCTTTGAGAGGAAATACTTGTTTTTACATGATACATAATCAACTCCTTGCTGAAAAACAACATTATGCACAAGAGGTTTGTAAGACTCAAAGCGCATGTTGATATGGCTAATGAGAAACACCATTGTTGCTGAACATAGCTTCACAAAAAAAAAAAAAAGAAAAAAGGAATAAAAACCTTCATGCTCCAGCACAGAAGACGAAGACTAACAAACAGAATTCAAGGAAAAACTTTTCTTAACATATGAGGAAAGGAACTAGAATATGGATTTTTAAAACTCAGAGAGAGAGGTTACTAACCTATATGGTCAGTAATCTAATTTCCTTCAGCACGTCAGAGTACCCCTTAAACTCCCGGATCTGATGCACAATTAATGCTCAGCAGTGCTTGAGCAATGGCTTTACCCTACCAACAAGGAGGAAAGAGCTGGAACAAGGAAATGATGTTCTGATCAGCTGGCTTTGCATTGCCAGCATTTATGCCAGCTCCAAGTCAAGACTGTTTGCAGCATTAGATGTTTCTAAAAGAAATTTAGGAGCAGCTGTGGTTGTTTTTTTATTTTAAATATGGCTGTCATGTTTCATCAGATCTGTCAAGTCTCAGCAAGAGGAATTAACCAGACAATGTGACATAGAGAAGGAAGTAAACCAGGATGGGTCTAAAACTTGTCTCCCAAAAGTCACCAAGCCAGCATTGCTAGTCTGATTGAAATGTTCTTATTTCAAACACTCAATAGCCACAGAAAAAATAAAGGAAAATGAGATCTAGCAGATAAAATTTATTTTTTTTATTATAAAAACTTCTACTAGCTCTATTTTCTATGTTTTTTTTAAATTTTTGTCTATTGCCTTCTTACAATGTAAGTCATATATTAAGGATTTTTAATTATGATTATTTCAAAATAAAAATGCTAAGTTACTTTCCTGAGCAGATAAAAACTGTCAGACTCCTCAGAAATAATTTAAGCTTCAAATTGAAGTAATTTTTAAGAGTGTAATAATCATTCTGTATCTTATATAGAGAAGAAATTTTCAATACAAAATAATATTCTACATTACAAGGTTTAGAGTGTTTCAAGAGAGGAGTTTAAGCCAGAAACCTCATTACCAGAGGCTTCCATCTCTTCATTACTCATTGCTCCTTCACATTCTCAGCAAAATCACCCCTAACACATATCCAACCAAGAGAAAATAATATCCCTTCGTGCAGTCATAGAATCACAGAATCATCGAATGGTTTGGATTTGAAGGAACCTTCAAGATCACCCAGTCCAACCCCCTTGCTTAGAGCAGCCCTTAATGACAACTCTTGTCTTCATTCTCACGAGACTGGTTGTCATCTCCTGACCAATGCATCCAGACAGTCCCAAAGCGATGCATACAGTTATGTCTCCAGTATAGGCAGAATTTACTTGCCCATCAGACTGCTCTTTTCTACATACAGACTCATTTACTGCTGTGGAGAAAAGGCTTTTGTATGTATTCCTGCAGTTTTGGACCAAACCTCTCATCATTTTTCTCCTGAAAAAGACAATGAGCAATCCTGATAGAAAAAAAGAACATCTTTTTAAATGAATAGGTCTTTGGAGTAACTTAAAATGAATAATTAACATCTTAAAAAATACTGATGCTTTCCTTTTTATTTCTTCTACTCCCTCCCCTCCTTAGTTTTTATTATCTTTGAGAAGAACTGTGTTAGTTATTAACTCATCCCATTTGAAACCTTAGAGGTTTCTTTTGCTATCTGAAATTTTTATTACTTAATAACTTCTTGTGCTTCCTTTCTCTTTACCTTCAAAGATTTCTTAGCAGGACTGAGTTGAATATGAGGTTGGGACATGCCAGTATTTTCTTTATTTCTACATGAAGGATGTGATTCTAAAGCCATTCCATTTGTTGTCAATTATAGTTTCATGTTTTTCTCTGTTGCAACCTTTTGTCAATTCTCTGTGTGTTTGCAGAAAGAAATGTATACTTGTTTTACTGTCATCCTATGTTTTGATATTTTTTTTCTTTTTGCTTTTTTTTAATAGGCTCCCCAAATCAATTTTCTTCAACATTTTCTCAGCATGTGAATGAGAGCAAAACTCTAAATTGCTTTTTATTTCTGTTAACATCTTCTTTCTTCGCTCAGTGAGTGTGCTTCAGTCTCAGAAGCACAGAAATCTCCCAGATCTTCATTTGCTTCTTACTTCATTTCCTACGCTGTTCTGGTAGCCTCTGCGTTGTCTTGGAGTAAGTCAAAATTTTCTCACAGCGGTATAAAGCACAGGAAGGTTTCCTTAGCTTTCTGAAGGATGATTATCAGAACATGCTCAGTGATCCACATGTCAGGCCCATAAGACATTTATTTGCTCATTTAAAGGATAATGTAAACCAGGAATTTCACTAGCAGCTTTTTAAATGGCAGATACATTTTTCAAAAGAGCCATTTTTCTTTCAATCAGAATATAAATCTCTGACATTGCTATCCAAAGTGTCTTTTCTGAGCTGGATGCTGATTTTTCTTAGTTATTTTTCTGTTTTGTTATGATATGGTGACAGTATAAAGATCATTTCTCCTACTTTCCTTGAAAGTGGGAAAGAGAAAATTTATCTGTATTTTTCCTTTTATTGTTCCTCACATTTAATTTATTATTTTAACAAGTGAGTGAATGTATTCACTTTTATAGCAAATCAAAATTTTACATCAGTACACTATTTACTGTTATATAGTGACACATATTTTAGGAATATGGAAAGCTAAGAATAGAGAAAATGTTTGGATGAGTTGTTCTACCAACCCAGCATTCTGTCCACACAGACTTTAAGAAATTTAAAAGAATATTAAATTCCTTAATTTTTCCTTAAATTTTTAATTTAAGGAAGGCTTTAATTCCTTAATGCAGTAAAATGCAGGAATATTCACAGTGGACATTTATGAAAAACCTTTTCCACTGTGAGAAGTTTGGCATTATTACTTAATAAGTTAGATTGTGACTGGAGACACAGTGATTTTATATATTGCTTACTATTTTCATCTCAATAAGTTTGCCTGCCTGACTCTTATTTGGACCAACCACAACATCTTACTCAGGAGTCACATCTCACACCTGGCCAGGGCTGCAAGGGACAGCAGGGCTGCTGCCTCAAGAACACAGATGAGGTCCCAGGCTTCAGGTGCTGGACACCAAGGGAGGGGCAGCAAAGATGTTCAGGGCCTCTCTGCAGTCTGAGAGCTGCCTAAACCACAGCAGAAATGGTGCCTGTTCCCCTTACTTAAGTACCTACATGGTTTCAATGCAAAGATAAACCTTAAGGCTCAGTGGCAGTGAGATCTACTACTAAGCTTTGCATATTCTCTCCCCCCTCTGGGTTTATGTTGATTGACTTCCAGTTTCACTGAAGTCTTGCTTATTCCTGTATTAGGAGAAAATGTAACTGTAAAGAAAAACACCTGCATTTATTACATACAGCATTCGGTATTCTATATTGTCTTGTCATATCTTTTTAAATTCATCTCTTTCCCAAGCTAGACAATCTCAGTCTTGGCAATCTCTCATCACAGAAATTGTGTCATGCTTTTAGCAATTTTCATCACCTATTTCTACATCTCCTTTATCTCGTTTTCAAATAGATTGACCCGGATTGAGCACATACTATAGCTGAGGGCACATCGCTGACATTATAATACTTTCAGAAAGACAGTCTGTCCCATCCTTTTACATGATAATATCTTATTTGGTGCTTTGAGTTTGTTTGGTTTTTTTGTTGTTGTTTTTGTTTTTTTTTTTTTTACCACTGCTGTACAGATCTTCATTGCACAGCATTCACTGTAAATTAGGAAAGCAGAGCCCATCTTATTTGTTCAAATAGCCACTTAGGGTCTGCTCTATCACCTTATAGACAATAGAATATTTCACCTGTCATCATGTTGCTCATTTGACTCTCTGGCATTCCCTGCCCTTTCATTTACCTTAGAATATTTCTTATTTTACAACTACTACTTTGTTCTCCTCCACTTCAGGAGCATACTACATGTCATTAATATAAATAATACCCTGCTTCCACAGTGTTTGTAAAGGAGATGGTCAACATGGACAGAATTACCACAGGAATTTTTGGTTCAATCATAATATTATTCTGAGCTTTATTTGAGTGGTTCCGGTGTGAAACTCTGATGCTACTCAGGTACCTAGCAGCTTGCCAGACCCTGTCAGCCTAGTAAAGCACTTGTATACGCAGATGGATAGCCTGGAGTTGTGTGAAGGTATAGGTGACTGTGCCAGCTAGAGCATCTGCTTTTCATGTCACTGTGAAAAGGTATTCCTGGCTCATACATAGATAACATAGGCAGGACTACATGCAATTTATTTTTTTTTATTCAGTGTCTGATATGGTATATCCTCTTTGATTCATATGTTGCAAATTTTCAAAGCTGCTCTCAGGCTGGTTCTTTCTCTTCAAACACTTTTTGAGCTGTCATTTCGGTTTTGGAAGCAAACATTCCTTAATAAAAAACTTTCCATCTCATAAGAAATCAAAATAAAAGAAATAAAATGTCTCTCTTCTTTCGCTTCTTAAAAAAAAAAAAATCTGTGTCTGTGTGTGTGTGTACTTTGTGTGTAAAATTTTTGATGTTTGTCTTATTCATCTTGATTTTTGTTTCAAAGAAATAAAATAACTTTTTTTCTTGTAGGGACAGTTGGTTTTAATGTTTTTGCTGTACCACATTGAATGCTGTTAACAAAACCTGACAATGTTCTGAGCTTCTAGGAAATGTGTTGTCATCTTCATGCTTGAATGCCTGGGACTAGATATTTTCTGTGTGGTGCTATTATCCATCCTAAGGGTAGTTCTGTTGTTGGATTTGACATCTCACTCTTTTAAGTGCAATTTGGAATCAATGGGTCTTAACATCTTAACCACGTTATGGAATGGTTTGACATATCCAATGATTTCTGCAGCCAAAATCACGTTAGCCTTCAGTCACTTGTTTATCAAAATAAAAGCAACTTTTAAAATGAACAAGTAATGGTGCTGAAATATGTCTTAAGTTTAGAAAAACTGGCCTTTAGAAGAGAAAAATCAGTTTTTGCTTTCACTTGTTGAATTAATGGAAGTTTTTAGTTTTTTCTGCTTGTTTTTATATTGTCTTTCCTTTCAAGAACCACTGAAAAGAGAAGAAAACAGGGCCCAAATGATAGACAAGAGTGAATGACAGACACCAGAACTTCCAATCCCTTCTTCACTGTGAGTTTTAGCTAGGAGAAATTATTTAAGTACTGGGGAGAGAGGGAGCCAGTCTTATATTTCTCTGATGACATTTCAGAAACAATTCAATAGGTACTTTTCCATTTCATTTTTTTGCAAGTTGTAGCTGCAACCAAAGCAGCACTGCTGGTGCTCCGTCCTCTCTGACACTAGGGAGATCACATTGTAAGTATCTTTTCACTGATTCTGTTAATCAGACACAACTATAGACAAGATATTAAGAATAAAACCTACTTTTCTCTGAGTTTCTCCATAACACATGGATACCCAAGTGTTAAATGTGAAAAACTTTCTGATATTTTTTTTAGTCAGGATTAAAATTCAAGTGAAAGAATTAACCTATCTGCCTCTGTGCTCCACAGGGATTTTTATTATTCAGATTTATTCATTAGAAGACTTGCTATTCATGTTTGCTCTATTTGCTTTCATTAAATGTTTGGCATTAAATGTCTTCCTATTGCATTGCTAACTAAAAAATAAAATAAAAACATCTGAGTGCTGATATAAAATTCCTATATCCTGACCAATATAAATGATGTATTTTTTAATAGAAAATAGTAGGGAGTAAACTATAGCAGGCAAATAGCATTTAAAAAAAATAGCGAAGATGTTTATGGTCACCAAAGCATAAATTTCTTCTTATGGAAACATATGCTGCACCTGCATCATGATTTGCATTTGGAAATACTGCAATTCTACTGTTTTTTTATTCATTAAGTGCATTTACAAGAAATAAAATTAATTCAAAGAGATAAAAATATATTCTTATTTTCTTGCAGGCAACAGAACAAATGTGGTCCCCAGTATGGTGCTATACCAACCTACTCAACGCTTCTATGAACCAATTAAAAAAATCAAGGAAAACAGTTGTTAGTGAAAAAAAAAACCCTCCAGCTGTTTTTCCCTCAGCGTGAAACTGTTTCTCTAAAAGTCACTTGAAATTTTATTGTTCTTTTCATTTGGACTAATTCCTGCCCCGCAGGGCAGCTGGGCTGGCTGTGGTGGTCTGCCAGTCCATGTGCTCAGGTGATCCCTCTTTTGGCTGAGATTAATCCTTAAGCAAATACTTGGGCTCCAGCCTTGTTGGTTTGGGGCTGGTGGCTGTATGGCATACACTTGAAGGTGGGCTTCACCTCTCCTTTTCAGCAGGGGTGGCCTGGATGCTGCTCTGAGTGAATGGTCTGGCATCCCTGTGGAAAGCTTTGGGTAACTTCAAATTTTCAAATCAATTACTTGCCTTATGGGCTGACCCCAACACTCTGTGCTCAGCACAGCCACCTTCATCAGAAGAGCCACATTTTATCCTGTAACAAGGGAGGGCAGGACTTGCCAGCAGCAATATAGACACAGGTCCAGGTCCCAGGACCAACCTGTGCTGCCAGCCTTTTCTAGAGTCACTTGACAGCAGCCACAGTTGCAGACTCTCTCTTATCTTGCTCCATCTTGTACTGCATGAAGCAGAGTCAGTGTCATGAAATAATAAATTATAATACTTTAATTTCTGTGTCAGTGATATCTCTGGTGATGTCTGACTTCCTCAGCCTGGGGCATTCAGCAGTCTCAGTAGTTGTCTAACCCTGCAGCACACTGTCATTCTGCTCTCAGACTTTTATCTTGTCCTCCACAGCCTCATAGTGCCATGCTGTCAGTGTAATTAAATCTCCTCAGTCAATCACAGGTGATGCTTGAACTCCAATGGCCAGTTGGTGCACTTGAACAACTCCTGATCAAGCAAATACATGTAAGGTCAAGGTTAAAGTGCTGTTCAGGGAGAAGAGATGTATCAAGATGACACTACTTAACCCCCATTGACTCACCAACAATCTCCAGGCCAAGTTTGTTCTCATAAAACATAGGTCAAACTATTTCTCAACAGCTTTGTAAAAACAAAAAGCTTGTGGGGAGCAGCCAGCCCTTGAGTGCAGCTCTGGATGCAGGGTCACTAGCTCAATGGTGCAAGGCTGTCTGATCTAGTGGTCAACATCCACCTCCTCTGAATGCCCATGAGTTAAAACAACACTCAATCAGATGGACTGTGCATCTTTAATAATTTAAATTATTATAAATAATTTTAAAAACAACGATAATAATGGTATGTTTCCCCAAAATAAAATTGTCAGTGCTTTATATAATTAAATGAAAAGAAACCAAGTATTTCTTTAGGAGAAGTCAGATATTTTGAGCATTTCATTTGTGTTATTTTGTCACCCTCTTTTTTTTTTTTCTACAGTAAATAGGGTTGAGGGAAGTGAGTTGAAGTTGAGTACTAGTGATTACAGAAATGGGATCCTGTTGGGCAAAAGATGATTATTCTAGTCACATGCTGAGATATTATTTCCTAGAAAAAATTTACACATGAAAACATGAGGTTGCTTAAGTGCTTAAGGAAAGCCTCAGCTACTGTCTGTTGCCGTTTGTCTGAATTTTCACGACCTTATGAACAAAAAAAATCTAAACATAAACCGAAGCCAGGACTGAGGAAGAAACTCACGTACAGGCCAAGGCCATTTTCCTGTGGAGTGGATGCAGCTCACAGCCTGATGCAGCTCCTGAGAGGAACGGAGCAAACCTCCGGCCTGGAGCAGCTGATGGTGCTGACCTGTTTCAGATCAGGAGGCAAACAAAGGTCTCACTGCTTAAGCCTATGCCTAGCATGAACATTATTTCCTGAAAAGCACAAATATTTGCTTTTAACTTATCGATCAGAGGTCACCAGAGACATTAATGCAGATCCCAAATACTTGAATTTTAGCTCAGATTCAGTCTTGTGTCAATATTAAGTCACCCCTGAATTGTTGCCTATTTTGATAGTTATACTGGCATTCTTGGCAAAGCATGAAATTATTTATGTGTACTTTATTAGATAAATTATATAATTTTAGAGAAAATCACAGTGATTCGGAAAAATATATGCATTAGGAGAATCCAAATGTGCCTGACAGACCACATCTGTAAATTGGATACTTCCCACCTTATTATAGTGTTTCTTCAAATATCATCTAAAGATTTTATACAAGGGAAGAAGGTTATTACCTCCCAATGGAGTAGATATGTCAAACCTGCCAAGACATTCACAAAGCATCTCTATATATTAATACTGTATGTATGCTTGGTCTGTGTTTTGTACCAGAGATAATCAGGAAGAAGATGGTGAAGTGAATATGAATAAGGTTTCCAAAGGGTCAAGAAAGAGGAAGGAGAGAGAACTCTTGACAGTAAGTGCAAAATGCAAATTGTGACCAGGAAACACAAAGTAGAAGCAAAGAAGGGGAAAATTAGATACCAAAGCTGATGTGAAGAAAATGAAGGAAAAGGAAGAAATTACTTAGGGACTTGCAGATGACATGACAGAAACACAGAAAAGGTGATATGATAACTCAAGAGTGTACAAGTATCCAAGCAGAGAGAGCTTAGAGGAGAGGAGGAAAACAAAACAAAAAGTTGAACAGGTAGATGGAAACTGAGCATTAAAAAAGGTGTGATATTCCTACAGGGGAGAAGGAGTAAAGTAAAAATAATGGTGACAAATGACCAATCAGTATCAGCAATCAGATCTGTAATCTGGTGCGGTACCCAGTCTGTCAGGTGATTGCACAATCAGTAGGCATCTCAATAAATGTACTGGCAGGAGATCAGTATGCCAGAGGAGCGAGGTTCATCTTTTACATTACTCCAGTGAACTCGCTAGGTTTGTTCTCGGGATGAAATGTGCCCCAGGAGATCGACTGCTCAGGAGATCTTAGAACAATAAGCAACAGGGTGGATAATTGATATGGCAGTTAATAAATGGGGATTTTATGGTAATAACAATGATCTCTAGGTAATGAAATTAACTGTATGGCAGCAAATCAACAGCAGCAGATGACTGTAGCAAACCACAGTGGATTATCTCAGAATGAAATATAAGAAAATAATATTCCTTTCAAATTCTATTAGCCACAAACAATTAAAGTGATCCTAGATAGAAACTGGACACAGATGTTTAAAACAAATTAAATGGCAGGGTAATTAAAAGCAAGTGGATATAGCAGTTGCCTGGTTATCAAAACTGACAGAGCAGACAAGTGGTATAATATGAAGTTTGAATGGTTCACAGCAAGGGAGAGTTCAGAAGAGTGAGGGATGCGGCACAGCACACCCCAAAGAAGAGCTGAGCCCACAGCACAGTGTACCCAGCACGGGCCCTACAGGCTCCTGTGCTGAGGGCTGCCGGAGAAAGACAGCTTTGTTGCCCTACAAACTGACAAAAATCAGGTTAGGGCAATTTTTTCACAGCATGTATGCAATGGTGAAGGCTTCTGACTGCTTCCTAGTCACTGTGTTGGGTGTCAGAGGTCCCCATCTGGATGTGCAAAGGCTTTGGTGACTCCCAGGCAGATGTGATGCAGTATTTAGCCCAGAAGGATGGCCCAGGATGGGCAATGAGGCTGGAAAGGGCCTGGGGTCTTTCTACAGCTCCCTCTGCAATGCCACCATCCACCTGGGTGCCACATGGTGCCAACACTGGCAAAAGTAAAATAATTTCTGTGAGGGTGGGGTAAAACACTGATCTCCTCCCCTTTTCACTGAATAAATCTACTACTAGGGCAGCCTTAGCAACCTCTTCTTCCAAGTTAATGATTTTACTCAGAATATATTCCAATGCTTGACCACTCATTCACAGAATCACAGAATCACAGAAT
>NW_010179137.1:0-12885 GCF_000695765.1 Mesitornis unicolor
GGCGGCACAGGCCGCTCCCCACCTTATGAGCCCTCCACCCCGGCCATTAGCGACCCCCACCCGCCCGGGCGGGCATCAGGGCCTGCAGGGGTGACTCAGAGCTGTCTCCCACACCTCTATTGTCATCCCATCATCAAATACACATAATGAGGTCTCGCCCCACCGAAGGAGCCAAAGCGTCTCCCAGCAAAGCCCCCACTGCCGCCACAGACCCATCCACCTTTCTTTAATTCAAATGAGGAGTGGATAATTTAATGAAGTTATCTTTCACCTTCGGATTCAGCCCTTTGAGAAGGCTCCCCTTCTCTCTGCACCAAAGGCCTGGGGCTCTGATGGAAACCCAGGGCTACCCTGGATGCAGGGAGACCCCATGCTGCCCTTCTCCAAAAGGGAAACCATCCCCGCTCTCACTGCAGCTGGGTGACAAGTCTCTGTTTAGCTACCCTGCTCCTCTTCCCACCCATGGGACATTTCTCATCAACTTAAGTGCAGTAAATAAAACGCTGGTGGCTTTACTAGACATTGCATCAAAACCCAGCCTTCACAGTAAAAGACAAAGCCTCCCCCAGCCTGCTATGGATCAGCTTGGGGAGAAGGAAGTGGTCTCCCCCACGCACCTGCTGAAGAGTTCACACAATCTTTTCCTTTCCTTAGGCTGTTTGTTTGGTTTTTTTTCCTCCAGACAGCTCTGTTCATCTAAGTCATGTACTGAACAAGCAAGGTCTGTGCTTTCAGCCCAAGGTGAAATCATGACCAACATACTAATCCAAAGGAGAGGCCAGAAGTATTATTTAAGAGAGCCAAGAGTGACATAAGGACTCACAGGGAGCAACAGTTGCTGAAAAGGATTAGATGTTAGAACAGGATTAGAACAGCATCAGATCAATTAGTCAAAGTAATAATTTGTCATATGAGGCCATTAATGGCTATCCCTGAAGGTGCTCAAGAACAACAGCATCTAATGAACTAATGTTCATGTGTTTTTCATCTCAACATGTCCCCATTCATTTTTCAGATTTGGGACCTGCTCCAGCTTCCTCTGAAGCTGAAGGGTATGGGGACAAAGTCTGCAAACTTTTACTTACAATTGCATTCTGCAGGGACTATTGTGTCCACCATCCACACAGCCACTTTTGGGTTGAGCTGGGTGAGGTTTTTAATGCTACACACACCACCACAGTGGTACACAACAGAAATGAATGTCCTCCCAGACAGAGGTGACATGCAGCCCCTGTGAGTCTAGTACTCCAGAGACTGGGTTCCTTTAACAGCTCTGTCCATGAGGCAAGGTAAATGCCCTCAGAAACCACCAAATACTGTTTTCAAGCAGAAGTGTATACAAAGGCAGTGAGAATATCAGAGGAATGACAGCAGCGTGTAGTCCAAAATATCTGGAAACAACAGCTTGAAGGAATTTCCCAGTTCTCCTCCCCTTTCTTCTACTGTAGCATTTCCATAAGCCTGGACTGTCATAGCACAGAAATCCCACAAGATTTCTTTTCTCCCCTAGAGCTCTAGGATAGTTCAGAGTTTTTCCTGTCCATGCAAACAGTAAAATTCGTATTTAAGCAAGAATTTGCATGTGGGAGAAGGGAAAAAAGAAGCCAGGTGGCAAGGGGTTCGGCAGGTCTAAGTACAGTCAAGGTGTGCTGTTATTCTTTCGGTTTTATTTCACTTTTAATATTCAGATACATATGTAGGAAGGGATGGATGAAGGCTCAGACTCAATAAGCAGATATGTAAAGCTTGGTGGCACAGTTTTATCGACACTTTTATCTACAGCAGATCCAGCTTCAGTTATTCCTTCTTCTTCTAAGTATGCAGGGTGCAATTCTGCCTGCCTTTACGTATGGCTTCACACACTTGGTATGGTCCTGCACGTGCCACCTCCAGTGCACACTTGGCTAGAAAATGAGCCAACTCGCACAGCTACTCCTTCAAAAACTGATCACTTCTTTTTTGGCCAGGTTAGTTTTTGGTGAGCTTAGTTCAAGCACCAGCATAGGATGGGGATGCACAGGAGCAGAGAGTAAAAGAGAGTTGGGGAGCCCCAGTTTAAACTGGCACGAGAAAGTACAGAATTGCATATGACCTTTCCATCTTTCTGCAATTCCAGTACAGCTGTCTGTGCAGTGCATAATAAACTGGATCAAGGATGTCTGTAGGGTACAAAGAGAGCTTACTTATTCAGTTTGGCCACGGGGAATGCTAGAACAAATGCTGTCATTTTTTTCTTTCTGGATTTCTAATTTTCATGGCAGAAAACATCATCTTGTAGAAATAGCTACAACACAAAGCTGACCCTGCAGGCAGCCTGCAATATTGATCACAAAAGGAGATCACCCCCTCCTTCACACTGTATACACCTTATAGCCACAACCAGTGCAGAAGAGATAAGAAGGAGTCAGCAGAGGCTTGCACTGGCTTGCATTACTTGCTAATAGTGACTGTCCATCACTACTAGCTAGGTCAAATAGACCAGGCTTTTGTTAACATCCTCTGGCTATGGAGAGAGCAGTTCACACTTCCCAGAGTTATTGTTTCAGGCATTCTGCCAGGCAGCCTCTTTACACCCTTCATTTTCAGAGATTTTCTTTGCAATGCTAATTGATAGAGACTTAGATTGCGAGTTTTGTTTTCAGGTGAGATTCCAGGAAAGAAGATGGCAATCTTTGCCTTCCCCTCCTCTTCCCCCTCTTCTGCTTAGACATATGGACTTGGCCTAACGTAAGAGCAAATTTCTGCTGCAGCTACCATTTGACAATACCCTGATCCAGGCAAGAACACCAACCTGCCCTTGCTGCCCACGTTCCCTTGGCATCATCGTGCTGTTGCATGTCAGTCATAATCAAAACAACTGTAAGCTCCCCCATCTCTTCTCTAAACTGTATCGGGGGAAATAGTTGTTTTATTTCCCCTGTATTTTTTATTTATTTCACAAAGCACTATAAAAACACCTGTCAACTGAATCGAAATGGGGGAATGGGAAGAGTGCAGGGAAAGAAGCAGGAATACTGAAAATAGCATGCTTAACAAAACCGGTATCTTTTCAGTTCATGTATTGTCTTCAGGTTCTCACTGAAATCTGTGAAATTTTGCTATAGATTTCAGCAGGGTCCAAATGCAGAAACCCACTGTGTCCTCTGCCAATGCCCTTTATGCCAGAGGCGTGGTATAAGTGCATCCATAGAGGAATCCAAATCACATGTGAAATATGCTGAAAATACGGGGATGGATTATATGCATGTCAATAACATTTAGACGGGGACTAGCCACAGTGATTTTTAAAATGGCTCTGAAAAATAAAAGGTTTGCATATATTCTAGTCTAGTCCAGGGCATCAGGAGCTCCTCTCCTCTCTCCCTCCAGAGCATCCCTAGTGTTAAGAGAAGCAAAAGTGACCCCAAAATCATGCTAGTATGAATGGGATGCCGAATTATCCAGTGCAGCACCGGCTTTGTCACCAGGCGCCTGCCTGGGGAGTCTGAGGACAAGCACAGCCTTCTGGAAATCCCTACATCAAACATTTTCAAGGGCAGTACAATGCTATTGATGTTTAAGCAGAACTTTCATCCTGAAGGAGGCAAGATCAATTTCACTAGTTGGGCTTCAGACATTAACACCTCATAAAAAGGATGGTCATGCCCTGCTTATCTGGAATGCATCTTTAATTATCTTTTGGTACACCTTTTGCAGCCCATTACTTACCAGTCAACACTGCTTTAATGATGGGCTTGGCAGTAAAAGTCAGCTCTTACATCGCTGAAATGAAAATGCTACAAAGCAACCCCTGGAGAATTGCAAATAGATTTCACGTTCAAATGTGAAACTGTGAAATTCAGCCAAACAACATGGATTCTCTTCCACGAAGACTTCTCCCTGTGTGCAGTACTGTTATAGCCAGATGTGCCCAGGATCCCTCCAAAGAACAATGGCAGCCAAGTGATGGCTGTGCTCTCACCCACTCTTCAGTGAAAGAAGCATTTACAGCAGCCTGGCATGTTTTGAAAATAATTCAATGGCCAGACATGCACACCTCCATCATGTATCAGGGCAAGCAGGATGGAGGCACATTTTCACCTTGAGCAAAAAGAGGGCAAAACTTAATTAAGATAATCCTTGCTATCTAAGAGCATTCATTCCCCAGTCCAGAACTGGCTCTTGAGAGTGGTCACCTGCACCACTGAGCTTTCCCTTACAGTATACCCCTTTATTACACCAAAGCATTGCTCTAGCCTTCTTTCCTTCCTGAAATGAATGTTGCTTTTAACACAAGGTGGAGGAAAACAATATTGTTGAAAACGAAGATGAACCGTTAAGTCTTACTCTGAATCAGTTCTCATTAAAACAATAGATTTCAAGGTGAAAAGGGCATTAACACCAGTTGCACATAACTTTTGAATAATCTCACACTTAAGCTTATATTTAACCTTTAACATAATTCATGGCACTGATTCTAAGTATCTGAAATCTGGGGTCACTGTAAAGAAAGGGCCATACTTGCCAAGACCAAATGTCTGCGTAACCTGATATTTAACTCTTCAGTAATGACCAAAAATGGGTACCTGTCTAGGGAAGGTAGGTATCTACAGCCAGCTCAGTCACTTAGCAACATACTGGTACTTTTAGCCAGTATATTTTCAGCCCTGACACTTCCTGAGGTGGGTGAGAGTGGCTAAGTATACAGAAAACACAATATGCTTCTATGTTGTGAATTTAACCAGCCTTTTTCTGAACCTATATAAAGTTTTAGCTTCCAAAGCATCCTCTGACTTAAGACGTCCACAGCCTATGTGTTATATGAAATAACACTTACTTTTATTTGTTCTTAGCATGTTGCCTGCTAGAATCATTTGATGCTTGCTGCCTCCCACAGAAGAATGTGAAATGACCTCCACTGGTTCCAGCAGTTCATGCTACCCATTATTTCATCAAATCCTGTCATCACTTTCCCCTTTCAGCCACCTCTTTTCCAGTCTGAAGAATGCCATCTTACTCACCATAGCTACATACAACTACTCTCCCTATGACAAGTCCTTTGATCATTCCTTTTGCCCTTTTATGAACTTCTTCCAGTCTACTGTATTCTTCCTGAGACAGGAAGACTAGAGTGACTCTCAGTATTTAAGATGCAGATGAATCATAGTATTTTAAGAATTATTATGGTGATCATGATTTCTTCTTTTACCATTGCTTCCCTAACAACTCCTAATGTTAGTTTTGCTTTTTTTGACCATCACCAAGCTGGCATTCTCGTAAAACTATCTCTCAAACTCCAAGATCTCATTTTTGAGTCATAATGGTCATCTGTTGCCTGAACCTGAAAATGGTTTCTTACTTGTGCTGTCATTATGTTGCCTACTGGTGAGTTTTTGAGTCCTGTGACAGTCTTGAAAGAAATTGTCACCCCTTTCAAAAAGAAGACTGCCTTAACTTCTCAAGAAAATAAGATCCCAGGTAAAACTGAAGCAAAGGTATTTGCAAACTTTGCAAATTTGCAAACTGGAGCATAGGAGGT
Source organism: Mesitornis unicolor (assembly GCF_000695765.1). Classification (NCBI taxonomy): domain Eukaryota; kingdom Metazoa; phylum Chordata; class Aves; order Mesitornithiformes; family Mesitornithidae; genus Mesitornis; species Mesitornis unicolor. The sequence goes on from NW_010179137.1 coordinate 5,519, forward strand.
TCAACCTGAACATAAGGAAAAACTTTTTCACTGTGAGGGTGACAGAGCACTGGAACAGGCTGCCCAGAGAGGTTGTGGAGTCTCCTTCTCTGGAGACATTCAAAACACGGCTGGACACATTCCTGTGCGACCTACTCTAGGTGATCCTGCTCTGGCAGAGGTTGGACTGGATGAGCTTTCGAGGTCCCTTCCAACTCTTAATATTCTGTGATTCTGTGAAACACTGTATCTTTTATTAAATGGTAGTCTGGTGGTGCCCAACATAATTGATTTTTTTTTGTGGAGAGTTGAAAAACAGCTAGGGAGACAGATGTAAGAAAGCACAGACTAACTGGGAAGGTTGTGATTAGTGCTCCCACTCCCATGTAATACAGTGTCTCCTACTCTAGTGGAGGTAAATTTCTCTTCTATGGGAGAGATCTCACACAGCCACACAGAACACTCTGAACACTAGAACACTAGAGTTTGGGCAGGCTGAGCCTGAGCCTATAAAGAGTTAGGATGACCACAGGGAAGGGCAGATCAGCAGAGTGGAGTCCACACCAGTGCAGGAATGGGCTGGAGTAGGATTTCCACTTTTAATAAGCCTAATGTAAAGATTATCAGTATTCTTGTACCCCTTTTAATGCTGAGTAGAAAAGCCACACAGGAACCCATATTGTAGCAAACCTGTGTTCACAAAAATCCTGCCTAAAAAAAGCACCAAAAAAATAGCATATAAAATATCCTTCTGAAATCCAGCCCGCTCCCCTGGAGGATTACTGAGTACGGTTCAGTCTGGCAAGTCCTTGCTTGCCTCAGAACCACTGAGATGAATACCATTTCATTTAAATGCAGCCCATTACGGTCAGGTTTGCAGTCTGCATTACTTTATGGTAATCCTTTCCCTCATATTCTCTGATGTCTCATTCCCTGTCTCCTTTCCTTTGTAAGAGACTGACTGTCATCGTCCTCAGCCATGCTGCATTGTGTAACTGGCAGATACCCTATGAGAGATCAGCTCACTTGTGGACTCTTAGCACCTGAGAGGATCAGACCTCTGAACTGCAGATGGACAAGGACTGTATCTTTTTCTTGTGCTGGCAGAATACAAACACACCCATGTGATACTATAGAAATACTACAGATCGCAACATCATAGTCTGCCAAACTTGATTACGATAACTAGTTGCCTAAAGATGAGTGAATTTGGCCTTAAGGCTTGTCTGCTGGGACTGGAGACAAGTTGTCTGGAGTCTTCTCCTCCCTGCTCAAGGAACTATTGCTCTAACCTCCCTTGTCAGTCCTATTCCTTCTCATCTCCCAAATAACATCCCCACCTATGTGGTTGTAATGAAATGTGCTTCCCACTCATCTCACCCATCTGCAGGTGACCCCATGTCTTTGCTAGATCTGCACTGGCTTTTTTGTACTGCAGTTAGCTTTTCCATCACAATATTCCTATTCCAGGCATGTAGGAAAAAAAATACTCAGTGTTAGAAAACTGTGTCAATTGACATGACTTGTTCATTAGCTGAGAAACACAAAGATGCATTAGCTGGTCCTAGCAGACCCTTGAGAACAGTGAACTAATTGGAAACCTTTCTTTTTTCCCAACACTGCACTCCTGCGTTTACTACCATGCACACGAAGAACTTGGCAACCTAATACACTGTCTTTCAAAACAGGAAGCAGAAATAAAAAGTTAGGAATTCCTTTAGAGAGAAATAATGAGTTATATCAGATACCAAATACTATGTATTAATATACACATGAACTGTCATCAAGTGATTAAGGGACAGAACAAGGCATCAAAATCCTTATGGTTTCCTGGAGACTTACTCCTATGGCCTGTTTTAACCACTCAAGTCTGTAATGCTGTAGGATGCTGGTATGCAGAGTCATGGCCCCTTATCTGTATGTAATACAGCTTTGAATCGTCTAAACTACTCAGGTTTTTCCAATATCAATAAGGTTGTCTGGTCATGTGAAATTTATCCTTGCAAGGTACTTTCAGTATTATTAAATAGTGTCCCCAAATGACATACTTTTTTTTGTTTCCTCACATACCTTTAAAAAAAATCCCAACAAATACGTGTAGCATATATCCAATGTTAAAAATTCAACCAAATACTTGTAGCATAAATCCAACCTTTATAAATTGAGATTTCAAATGAATGTTACTTGTTACTCTTTAATTTTTTAAAGCTACCTCACAGAATAAAAGAAAGCCATTGGAGAAGTTCATAAAATATTTTTAGTAGGACTAAAGTTACTGGCTTCCAGCAGACATCAGTAAAAACAAATACAGAACTGTAAAATGCACAACTGTGACCAAAACTAAAGCTCTCTGTGCAACCTGGACTTCAAACTGGTGAACTTTGGCTGTCTATTTAGAAGGGCTTATTAATGCAATGTTGGCTGAAGCGCATGACAAAAAAAGTCTGTTTCATCTTTAGGTTCATTTTTAATAACAGACCACCTCACCCCCATGATAGTATTGGGATGACTATATAGAACTCTGACGTAAATTCATCTCTAAAATGCACAAACTGAATTTGTAGTAAAATCTACAAAATGTTAATAACTTTATAGCTTATAGATGTTAGTTCTTAATCTTTGCAAAGAATAAAGTAGTTTGCTGGGACCTTTATAGCTGACAATTTCCAAGACTTGAATTATGCTCCTAATTTTGTATTTTGATATGATAGAAGAGGATTAGTTTTATCAAACAACCAAGGAATCCATTTACCTATGAGAAGTATATAGCAGATATACGTGCAAAGGTTTATTTACTTAAAAGTCACAAAGGATATTCATTACAACAACAAGCAGAATTACTATACCCCATTGTTTCTTCTTATGCAAATCTCGTTACTCTTTTAAACTTTTTTTTTTGTATGGAAATGAGCTGAAAATCTTGACCATTAACCTCAAAATTGTAATGCTTGTCAAACTGCAACATGAAATATTTTTAAAGACTGTACTTTTCCTTAACTTCTCTAGTCTTAGAACTAAAAGATTAAAGTGAAATAATTTTTAACTCCCCATTAAAATGACAGAGGAACAGTTAATTGTTAACAAGTTACATTAGGAATCAGACATTGCTTGCAGTTGTTTCATTACACTATTGTGTCATTTAACCCTGATTAAAAAATGTTTTATTGATAATTTTGTCTCCTTAGGTAACTTTCACTGAATGCATCTCTTTTATGCCAGCTTCAAAACCAGTTTAAAGTTCGCTACAGTTCATTTCCAAGTAACTTCCTAAAAGAAGCCAAATCCCTTAATCCTTACTTATACAGAAAGTTGCTGTTTACACAAGCCACATCACTGACTCCAGTAGAATGACTCACACCATAAAGGTTGGTCTGAATTAGACTAATACCCCCCCCACACACACACACCTTTTTTTTTTTTAAAGAATTTTAAAAGAGGAAGGAGAGCTAACATGCCTCTATCTAGTCTATCTACCAAGAACACCAAACAAAAGAGGCAGACTACCTGGCAAATACCCTTTGTACTTCCCCATGAAAGTGAGATAGTCAATATCTCTAAGTTAGAGATAGCAAATGTTTCAAAACTGAAGGGGGGACAAGTTTTCTCCACTGCTAGGTAGAACAGAAACTTTAGTATTTTAAAATCTAAGAGAGTGGTATGCTGACATAAACAGCGTGTGAAATGAGCCAGCTACTCTCAGAGATTAGGCAGGAAGAAAGCACAAGTCCATTTATTGTTTTGAGCAGAACTAACCTATCTCAGTTTATAAACCCAGTCATTATGCAGACCTCAGGGCCCTACTATGAATACAACTTCAGTGAAAAAAATGTGGGTTTTTTTAAACTAATGCAGTTGCCTTTGAAATGTCAAAGAGAATAATACACTCCATTTCCATGTTACTGTATAGTTAGTAACCTTACCTGTTGGTCTCATAACGAACATCTCTTTCAGTCTTAGATTCTTAAAAAGTGCTTGTGGCTTTCATTACTAACCTAATTTGAAATCTAAACCAAGTGATGCAAGTAAAAGAAAAAATGTTTGTATGCAATTATGAAGGAACACAATTTTTTTAAAAAAATCCATTTTTTTTAAGATTATGCTTTTCCCTCTTTTTTATATGGCCCTGTCTACTTTAAAAATACTCACTTTAGCAATCTGTGCAGCCAGAAGCAGGGTAAAGCTAGATTAGCTCAACTTCTTCAAATGCTTACAGGGCTCTGTCATCATGATGGCAGCTGTGCTGATTGCTAGCTACCACTATCTGCATGTTCTCTAGCATAGGAAAAGCCTGAGAAAGAACATGGAGCTGTGTTAATCAGGTCACAACAGAGATACCTGTTCCAAATTATAAATCTAAATCTGGCTTCTAGTAAGCATGGCCAGAGCTGCCCCAGCTGGCTGTCTGTGTTCACCCTTGGTTATATTTTGGTGTGTAGTATGCTATTGAGAGCTGCCAACTCATAACAGCATGCCAGGTCTTCATTCAGTCACTTTGTGGCACTGATTAAGAGAAAAAGAAAGGAAAAAAGTAGAAATCACAGAAGTTACGGTATGTAAAGCATGGAAAACCAATTTTATTTCCTGTAAACATGGCAAAATAAATTTGTTCTGCATTTTTTTTCAATAATCCACATAATGCTGTTTGGGATTTTTAGTTTCTAATTTAATTATAATTGCCACTGAATGCAATTCATTGACAAACAACATTTCCAGTGTTGAAGCCACAAAAGTAGCCAACACATTGGTCCAAAATATGAAGGCATAAATGCAAACATTTTGCAAAATATGATAGAGCAAGCTTTTCGGCTAGCCTCTGGAAAATGTCTCCCTTAAAATTAGTTGCTAGATACATACTATCAACACTGAAGAAACACAAGAAAGACTAATTGAGCAGTGGATTCTCTGCCTTTTGACATCTTCAAAGAAAGAAAAAATGCCCCTTGAAAATTATGCTTTAAGTAAGTGCAAGTTACTGAGCTCAGTTCAGACAAACAAGCTACTACTTAATGGCCCGTGCTGGCCAGACTAGATGATGCTACAGGACTCCTGGCTTTAAATTATGAAAACTGGAACTATATTAATCTTAAATACTCCAAAGACTCCTCTCTTTGTCAAGAGAAACAGCCTTTTTTTAAAAGTCAGGCCAAAGACACAGCCCTGGATTAGAAATAGAACCACCGAGAGTCCAGCCCTGCAACAGGACTGAGCAGGGAGTTGTCTTCATTCACCGTTTCACTTTCAAGCCTGAGGCCATGGAGACACCGGGGCTGGTAGAGCTACCTGTGTCAACAAGGCTGGCAGGGAGTGGAGGTTGCTGTCGCAGTTGAAGATTGGCCCCTTCTGGTGGGCCACATGCTGTGCTAGCTGGCTTTGTGACCATGGTCTGTCCGGGCCAGGAAGAATATAACTTAATGTTAATAAAAAGGTAAAGCAATTATTGTCGTCGAAAGAGAAAAATTAATAAGCCAGCCACCCCTCCTCTGCCCAAGGTGACACAGTGTGAGCACTGTCTTCACGGGAGCGTGGCAGAAAGGATAACCTGGCGTCGTCTCTGCCCTCACTTGTCTGCTTTTGGCCACCAAAGCCAGTCTTGACAAAGAAAATGCCCACAGAGACGCACAATCAGCAGGGACGCGTGTCCCACTCCAAGGGCAGTAGAAAGCGGAGGGTTTGCCTCCCCGTCCCCAGCCAGGGATCGATCACACATCCCATGGCCGAGATAGCAGCATATTTCTCCTCCCAGCACCCTTCTGCCACAGCAGCGCCCGGTTGCCGGCAGCCCGTTTCTTTCCTCTGTACTTGACTGCCCTCTCCAGTCCGCTCCGCGCAGCAGCACATTCACCCATTTAAAGTCAGTTGCTTTTGTTCACATCTTAGTAAAACTGCTTCATTTGTGCTCTGAGAAGTTCTTCTTGGTCTGTGGGCAGAGCTCCTTGTGTGGGGCAGTCCTGGGCAGTGCTAGCACAAAGCTCAGGCCATCTCAGGGTCTCTGCACAACCTCTCGACATGGATTTACAGGCAAGCAAAAACAATTTTGCGTTGAAAGTTCTAAAAAGCAAGACATTATGAAATGGGCTACAAAAAAACGAGGTTGAATTTTAGAAATTTCTGCCAGATAGCAAGACGTTGTAGGTGGAGTTACACAACATTTCCTGTGCATCAGCAAAGCAACCCAGGTGACTGTATAATGCAGATAGTATTCCCTGTATTCCTTGTTGGTTTTTATAGATGGCCTTCCAGCAAGCATTATCACTGCAGGAATATCTTACCAAACTCTCCTGTGGACTTCACAGAACACCCCATCAACAAGCACAGTGCTTTGGGTGGGAATAGCTGGGAATGAAACACAGAGACAGGGAAACAGGACAGAACAAAACTAACCCAAACACATGCAAAGTCAATCCCCTCTATAGCAACTCTTTTCTGCCACACTGTGCTCATGCTGGGAAAATGTCAGGACTTGCTGTAACAGCTTTACAAGCATGTCATTAACACATACTTTAAAAAGCAGCTGTATTTGGCCTTCAGGCAAGAAGAGAGAACAGCACAGTCCACACTTCTTGTTCTGTTTATCGTCTGTGCTGTCACTGTCAAGAAAACAGGTAGCAAAGCTCTAAGGAAAGCATGAGGACCTCCCCAACATTTCTGTCTGTGGGCTCCCTTCCCAAGCCCTAGTCACTTGTCTGGACAAGCTTATTACTGAGTCCAAAGTCCCAAAAGGGCACAGAGTAGAAAATACTGGATTTAATAAACTTTAAATCACTGGTGTTCAAAAGGGAAGATATTATGTAGTATGCTAAATAACAAAACTAGAAGTGTCTCATATATACAGATATATATATATAATATAGCATTGTGTGTATGTGTCTTTATATGCATTTTTTACCAGTAGTTCAAATAATTTATTTACTATAAAGCATGGATCTCAACGTGCTTTATAACCAGTTAAATCTCAAACACATGAGAAATTAACTTAGACCTTTCTAGCTCCTCTTTTAGTTTTGCCTTAAGGTCATGTAAGAGCATGATGTGCATCGGCTTGGGCTTCCCCAGCTCAGCTGAGACCTCCTGAACCCCCAGGAAGTCTCCCCCAGAGCTCCTCAGCCTGTCAGATTCCCTGTCCTTCCAAAGATTGCACAGCCCGGTGTCAGAAATCTCACTACCTGATTATTTACTGATTATATATAACCACACTCGCTGTCATCATCCGGTTTCCTACATTTTCTGTTTTTTCTCCACCCCAGAAACAGACTGCTGTAGTTCATTTGTAACGAGTTGAGCTGAGAAGCTCTCTCCAACTTTTGTCTCACGTGTCACAACGGCATTTCCTAACATGCGGTTCTCCCACTGCCCCCGCCCTCGGGGGACGGCCGGCTTCCTCCCCACAG
>NW_010179138.1:0-10376 GCF_000695765.1 Mesitornis unicolor
TATAATTTTATAGATATATATAAAATTGGCTATGTTTGCCTCAAGTCAGCATCAGAACAGTGACATCTGATTGGCACTGAAGTCAGTGGCATCTCTCTGTGTATCAGGAGCTGCAGCTTACATCACTCATTTCTGATTGAAAGGGGAAAATTAAATTCCTTTTTAATTTCTTGTGTCTCTGTACCACAATGCCCTATACAGTGCATTTACATGCACCGTAAACAACACTTGCAGGTTTTGATGTGTGTCGTTACTGCTCCTAAATCTGAACCATCTTCATTTATATGTGAATCATGTAAGATAATCCTGAATACAAGTGCCATTTCCATGGTATCAAGATCCCGGCATCCCTGAACAGCATTCGTGATGGTCATGATAAGTTTTGTGTTTTTCTACCATAACTTTAGCTCAGGAGTCCTGGGAAGTCTTTTTTAACTAAATAGTTTTTTCTCTCCCACCCCCCCCAACTCACTTCTTCCCCTAGTCTTTTTTCCCCTATTGTTATATCTAACAGCTTGTACTTGTTTTATAGCTCAGCTGGCATGGTCTCTTCCAATTAAAAATATATTCTACACAGTAGTCAATAGCTGTGTCTTTGTGTGAATATCCTGGAGCATTAATTTAAAAAATTGATGTCCAAATACCTTCTTGGCAAGAAGTTCTAGCCCCTTCAGAGAGTATGAAGCTTTCCTATGGAGTGGGAGCTTACTGAGGAGATATGTTTCAATTTTCTCAAATAAGCTATTTGAGTGCCTGTGAGTTTCGGACACCTCCTGATTTATATGTAACAATAAAGAAATAGGCCTTGTTCCCTACTTCATTCTTTTTTCGTAAGTGTTATTTTGCATAAAACTGAGTTTTTCAAGTCTCTTAGTATCAACTGTATTGCTAAGTTTTTAGTGGAATAACAACTTGCTATGTCTCAACATTTTTTTTGGAATTATATAGACAAGCTCTAAGTCTCCGTGTGCATAACATCCTTGGAATCCTTCCTGAGCAGCTGATGGTTTTATTCTGCAAACCTGTAGTCATAAAAGTCAAAGTGTCAGGTGAGCCTTCTGTTTGTGGAAACAAATACAATTGGGAGCACTCTGACAACTGGCAACCTGTAGGCACTGTAGTATTTTTACATCTGGGTTGTTTATTTTCCTGCAAAACCCAAAAAGCTGAAATTTGGCATATTATGAAATATGAAAGCTCAATGATGACATTATATAAGTAATTCTGCTCAGTAAAATTAGTCCCAATACTCAGTTGTGTGAAGTAAGGCTGCAGGTCAAATCCTGTACTGATTTTTCTTTCATGTTAGCTCAGCTGTGTAAGAATCACAGAATCATTAATGTTGGAACCCCCACAGTGGTTTTCCAAGAATTCACAGTTTGAAATACAAATATCGTCCCCCAAAGGCAGAAATTTCCAAGAGTTTTCTCAAACCAAAAATGTAAAGAGCTGATATTATCCAAGTCTAGACTCAGTGGAAAAAATGTAACTTCCATAAACCAACAGTTATATCCTAGGACAGTGGCTGAACTTTGCTTTCCAGTTGTTTTTTTTGTTTTCTCAGGTTTTTTTTTTCTTTCCTATTTAATCTGGCAGAGGAGCAGGTGAAAGGCAGAGTGTGCCTGCTACTTTACATAAATGAACTGTAGAGCAAAAATAAAAGCTGTGGTCACTTGTAAGGTGTTCTATGCATAAAAGCTTTGAAGTCACTTAAGTATGCTGGTCTTCCAGTTTGAATTAATGCTTTTCAAACACAAACACCAATTGTGGGAGAAGAAAAAAGTCGTGTTAGACAAAGTGAATGAAAACATGGGGTCTCTAAAAGGGAACCTGTTGGGTACTCACTGTAAAACTAAAGCCTGAAAATACTGGAAAATACTCACTCCTGTGCTTAAGAAGTTGCTGCTAATGATGACTCAGAAGAACCACAAACAAGTTTCAAGCTGCTCACCTTAAAGGAGAATACATTAAAAAAATCAAACTAAAGAGCTGCTTTGACGAATTGCTGAGGTGCTCTGACTCAAACAGGGACTCAAAAACCTCTTGGTGAGATCCTTCCTGCATCAATCGCAGAAGTTTTGCTGTGGATATTCACTGAACCAGGATTTCATTCCTAGTTTTGAAAGACATTTTCAGACTGACAAAATACTCACCAAGCTAAATGCAAATGTTCATTTTTTCACTGTTGCTGCTCCCTATCTATGTAGACTGTACCAGAAGTTGTTTACTTTAGTCCCAGAGTAACAGAGTGTGTAATGAAAACATCAACTCAGACTCATGCAGGTATGAATACTTTGTGCAAATAAGATTTTATTTAGCATTAACGTGAGTATTTCACATCACAGCATGTTACTGCAGCTGATGTGATACAGTTAAGAAGCAGACTGGGCTTTCTTGGGTATACATTGAGATGACTGCAGGAATTGCTAAATGTGCTTAAGCCCTACACTTGCTGCCTGTTTACCCAGGGATGAATTTTGCCCATTGAGAATATTTTAGTCAAGGACAGTCAGCAGTAATTAAACAACAGAAAGCTACAAAGAAAGTAAATATTGCTTTAAGCTCATTTTAAAAATAAGACATTTGAAACAAAAGGTTTCAGATGCAGATTTTAAGTCTCTGGATGCAAGTTAAAAATGCTGCAATGTGTTTTGAAACATAAATAACTGGCACTCTTTTGCTTGCACAAGGATAAATAACTGGTGATGTATGCTCATGACGTTATTTGCTCATAAGCATTGAACTAAAAAAAGAAAATAACCCCAAAGGTTATTGTCCATAAAGATCAAGTACCGACGAGTATATATATACCAAAACTTTTCTTGTAGCTCCTAGAAATTTTCCTGAACAAGTTCTATAGGACTTGGCCTGAAATGATGTAATTATAAATAGAAAATTGCTCGATTCAATTTCAAAACAGGAACATAGCCAGTAAATAATTCCCAGATAATATCCCAAGTTGCTGTCATTAATGCTTAAACTGAAGTTTGTTATTTGGAACCCTGCCATTTAAAACAATCTGATGTCTCACTTTGTTGTCAGGAATTAAGCTGATTAGGAAAATTAAGACCAACCCAAATCTTTTTGATTATGGATTTACTGAACTTGCCCTGCAAAAGGACAACCCGGCTGTGATGACTCTGCTCTCCAAGCCCAAGTACAGCTCTGGCTGCAGTGGAGGAGCCAGCTTGCAGCATCCCGAACCAACGGGCACTCCTCTCGCCCTCGCAGCTTCTCACTCAGGGGCACTGATGGTACCACATCTGTGTGGGTGTGCTGTGCCAACCAGACATTTCAGGGAATGAAATTTAGAAAACAGTTGTGATTCATTTCAATTGTTGCCACCTCTTCCCCTTGCAGTTGTACAAAAAACATCAAGTTTGCTAGTCCTGCTAGAGCAGGATCACCCAGAGAAGATCACACAGGAACACATCCAGGCAGTTTTTGAATGTCTCCAGAGAAGGACTGAGGAGGTAGAACCCCTAGAGCCTGATTTCTGTAAATGCAGTGGCTACATTTGGATTTTGGATCCAGTTCTGGGGACTGAATGCACAATATGGAGAGCCTGTGGTTTTGGTGGGTAAATCCTTTCTATCAGTTTGTGTCTCCCTTTCTGCAAGCAGGAAGGCTGTTCTGACACCCTCCTCAAAGGACTGGAATACAGGCAAAAAAATAGCTTCTGTGTTTAAAGCTTTTTTATCTAAATCCTCGGAGACTCAGATAATTGCTTATTAGCATTCATCTTGATGAACTTATCCTGTAGAAAAACTTTGAGTAACCATAGAGAAAGCTCAACACAACGCAGTCAGGGAAATTGTGTTACCTGCTGAAAGAGAGCCAATGTTTCAAACTGAAAATCCTACAGATTTTGATTGGCGTAATGCTGGGAAGCAGAACACTGCGTGCTAAGAAATGACTTTTGGAACAGGAGTCTCGAAGAAGGACACCCATGCCCAGTACTTTGACCTCAGAGTGGCTACTGAATGCCAGCAGCTCTTCAGAAGTGCTTACTGTTTGGACACTTATTCTTCCTGTTTTGCCTAGTATTTACTTTACATATTTTGGCAGCTTCATTGATAATGATTAAAAAAAAAAAAAAAGAAAAGCAGTTTTAGCAGCTTAGAGGCCATTTAGTCCAGAGTGCCCAAATCGGTGTCTGGTGTGATTTTAAGTATCTCTGATGCTGGAGAAGATGGAGATTTCACAATTTGTTGATGAGTTTAACATTTCTAGAAGTTACTACCTGAGGACCAAAAGAAAGATAGAATGTGAGGGCAAGGGCTTCATTTCATTAAGAAAGTGGGTTAAAAAAATGAGAGCAGATTGTCACTTGGGAAAGACAGCTACCAGCCAAAGGAGAGAAATTGGTGGGTTCAGTGGACTTGATTCCTTAGCTGTGAAGTTTATGTATTGTTTTCTTTTCTGCATCTTTTAAAAGTGTTCACTACAACAAAGATAGATAACAGATATTTATTGTTCTTGACAGCTTTGGTTGGACAGAATCAGAAAGGTCTGGTTAAAAATTACTCAGTGACACATCCAGGAAATTATTCAAACTTAATGGAAAAAATACTTCTAAAAGACTTTCTGCCCCAGAGGTGGCTCAGTTCATCTATAAGGAGTTCTAGTTTATATATAGTTGATAATAAAATATGGGGTCCTCTGGGATGAATTTGCTTCCCTTAGAAAGTGAATTTGAAGGAGGACGTCTAGCCCAGCTCTCAGTGCTCCCCATGCACTGTCTGATCATCTGCAGTGGTGCTCTTGCCTGGCCCTCGATGGTAACTGCATGGTTTACAGGATGGTTACTGTGGGCATGGTTTGTGAAGTATCACATGTGCTTACAAATAATAGTGAAAAGTGCACTTCACGAGCAATTATGATCATTTACCTTTTGGATTAATGGACAAACCTCGCAGGACACACAGGGAATGTGTTTCGCCCTTCATGCTGCTGGCACAATTTTCAGATTAAGGAAAGATGGAAGATGGAAAAATTAATTTAGTGCTTCTGTATTGTGGTAGTGCTGTAGCATGGCACAGTGAAACACTATGCATGTAGTGTCAAGCTTCACAGAGGGTTGAGAGTGCTGAAAAATAAGGATGTATCTAACACGTTCTTAATAGTTCATTCAAACTTCGGAGTTTGGGTATTTTTTGTCATTACCTACATATGATACTTCAACAAGTGTATCTGCAGGAGTCTAGTATCAACATTCGGGGAATGACTGTTCATGTATGGCATCTCTTGCAAAAACCCCACAACAAACCGAACAAAAGTTAACGATGCAAAACATTGTAATCCCCATTGTTTTTCTTGCCACCTAATTTCTGTGATGAGCAGTTTTGAACATTTATAGGGACACACATGCAGATTGCTTAAATGTGAAATCATTTAAACTATGTTTTACATATCTGACCATGGAGACAAATGCTTTTCTGTTAGGATTCCAATTTAGAGTGATGCAGGAGAAGCACTAGTTAGTCTTGCTGGAGGCAAGTAAACCACGGAAGAAAGTCTTGCATTGCTTTGCTTTGATTAAAAGTCATCACAATATTTAACCAGGTTAATCAATTACCATCTGCTGCAAAGGTTAGACTACCCATACGTGGTTTATCTCTAAATCTGTTGCTAACTTTTAGCTGAAAACTATTGTATCAACTAATGAAGTTGGATATAAATTATAAAAACAATACCAACCATGCTTTCTTCTAAAATTGTCTGTTAAGCTTTACTTCAAGACCACTTTAGGTAATGGTACAGATACAAGAGAAAGTGAAATTTGGTCCTGAGTCCTCAAGCAGACAACCAAGAGACACAGTACAGTAAAAGACTTACCATTCACGGTGCCTAAATACTTGGGGGAGTTACACAGTATTATTGCCTTGCTCTAATGCAAAGAATAATTACTCATTTTCTATCCCACTGACACTTGTGAACTGCAAATATTAGAACTGAACAGACACTTGATGTTAAATATTTTGCAGATTTAAGTTACATAGATTACATGCACTCCCTGAGTTAGCCCCACAATTTGTAGAAGAAAATGTACATTGAGATTATAGTATTTGCTATTCAAATTATCTATTAACCAAAATATTAAGTTAAGAAAATTACTAATTGATTTTAAAAGATGTGCATTTTTTGGAAAACAGCAGAAACAGCATTTGAGATACTGTGTTCTGCCTCTGGAAGAATGAAGTAACATTTAGACACTTTGAGGTTCTTTTGCATAGTCACAGTCAGAAATATTTTCTGGAAAGATCAAATTTATAGAGGAAATTTCTAGAAGAACTGAGTTCAGAATTTCTCCTCTCCCTGTAGCCCTGCTGATCCCTACCAAAACAAATGAAAGGAACAAAGAAAAGGAAATGGAAAGAAAGTGGAAATGTTGAAACTACCACAACAAAACAGATGCCAAGATTTTCCTTTGGAAGTTTGTTCTCCAGAAATTAGCCAGCATTTAATCATAAAAAGTCTATAGTCAGAACAAATTGCTCTACTTTTCTCAAAGAAAGGATTCATTTGACCTAAGACCATTTCTTTCTTTAAAGTGAAAAGTAGACTTTTGGAGGTTGATCCCCAAATTGTTTTGTTCCTTTAAACCTTGTCGTTGGTTAATTCATTTTAAAGAAGTCATGTACCCACTCAGCTTTGCTCATTTAGGCCTCTCCTGTGGTTGTCGCACTGCTGCGCCAGCCTAGGGTGGCTCGACACCAGCCCCTGCCAGCAGCCTGACTGCTGCAGAATGGTGACAGACCTGTTGGAGCAGAGGAGAACAGTTGTCAGCCATGGACTGCGGAGAAGAAGTGGAGCAAATGCCATGGCATGGTTCTGCCCCAGTTGCCAAGGTGTTTATAGAGATTTGGAGGGATGTGCCTGGCTTCAGACATTTGCTTTTATGATATTTATTCTAAAATGAGAGTAGAGAAACCAGCTACTTGAAGGTGCCATGCTGTGATTTTGATATGTTTCCCAATAGTGTGTGGATGTAGCAGGACCATCTGATATGACCCATGTTGCAAGCAGACTGGAAACTTGTCTGAGCAGCAAATAAATGCAATGAAAGTTGGTAAGTTAAAAGATGAAACCTATGATATATATAAAAAAATCTTCTGTTAAAGTTGGCACACCTCAATAGATGGCACTACAAATTCTAATGTGAAGCCTTTCCCTGTGGCTTCCTCCCTGAGTATCATCAACAGCCTTCCAGTCGATCCGCTCCCTTTAAATATCGAACAAGCACTACAGCCGATGGACAGTCTCTTAATTCACTACCTCAGACACTTCTTTAAATGCAGATTATTCCCTCAACAATGCTATTTCTAGTTTTCTGTTGGCCCTTGCTATGAAAACCACTCAGTGAGGAATTTATCTGGGACAGATTCTTCTAAGGGGAGGTAATCTGTGTACCTCGATAGATGCCAAAGAAGATGCACTAAATGACAACACTTCACGATCTAGTTTTTCTGTGGTTTCCTTGACACCTAATTAGCAACCTATATCCACAAAATGTATTCAGCAGTTTAAGCTAAAGTGACTGCCAGGAAATTGCTGAAGCCTTTGCAAACTCCATCCTGAGTTCCGGGTAACCACCTTGCTCAGTCACACAGGCTCTGAAGCTTGGAGCAAGTAACAAACCATGTTCCTTCCCCTTCCCTCCTGCTAAAGGAGAAAGATTTACCTGCTAGGCTGTTTTTCTGGTTTTCTGACCATATCATCTCATTTTATTCCATTTGGGCAAAAGTCACACTTCTTGCCTCATTAAAATGCAATTGAAAAATCCAAGCGCATTGCATAGGGCAGCGCAGCGCTTCACAAAATTATTTATATCATAAAATTGCACAAATGTATTGGGTAAATTAGTTGAAAATATTAAAAGTACGCTTTTTTTCCCTAGATATGAACTGAAATGTAATAGTAAAACAAGAATTAATTTTACTTTATAACAAGTTATTTAGCTGCAAGTACCTGCCAGTTAATGTATGGAAGTTCATTTTACGGTTGTAGCCCACCAAAGCCCTGTTTTTACAAGAGGATTAAACGTGTAAATTAGAAGGAGATTTACTGGAAATATTTGGACTAAAAATAAACACAAGAAATATTAAATTATTTGTGGATAGCCCAGCCAAAATTAATAATGAAATTTACTTGACTCCTACCTAGGATCTATGAAAGAGTAAAAAGAATCTACAGGGTCGAATTTTGCTCAGTTTTAAACTGATGTAAACCCAGACTAACTCCGCTGGACTCAGTGTAACAGTGTAATTGTGGAGTATTTCTGGACATCCAGCAAAGACAATTGCAGAAACTCGCTGCTGTAAGGAGGCACAGGATCTGGCCATGAGCATTTCAAACCCTGATCTGCACTTCATGCTTGGGCCCAAAGTCCATGCTCAGGTTTGCAGGGTTCGCCACATGGAAGGGCTGGTTGCATAAAAAATGCTGAATAAAGGCCTCAAATGCCAATACTGTCAGCTGAGCAGTTCTACCTTTAAGCACACGCAGACATCCTGCTGATTGCATTTCCTTAATCATCTCTAAAATTCACACAGAAATTTAAAATTCTGTTTTTCAAGATGACCATCAAAACACAAATTTGTTATAGCAGAAGACAGGGAAATGAAAGAAGCCCAACAAATAAGTAGCCAATTGTTCCTCTGTTCTGCAGCTGCAGAAGGTTTAAAAAAATACTTGAAGATGGAATGGAGAGTGGTACTTTAAAAATAGCCAAACATACAGAAAAAGCTTACTTAAAAAGCTAAGCAAGGTGCCAGAGATGAAGCACATGAATATATCTATTAAATAGATTAAAATAAAGCAGGGGAAATCTAGGCTTGATTCTGCATCTGTCTGAATTAAATAGCAAAACCTTTTGTTCATTTTAGTCATTCCAGTCATACACATATATAGACATGAAGATTTTTTTATATTCCTACATGATCTCTTTACATTTTATGCTTAAATAAATGAAGTGACATTTATCTCATAAAATATTTACAGAATCTTCTTAAGAACCATTAAGCTCATTAGCCAGGTGAATTTGTTTTGAATTCGGCCAACAGAGCGTTTAACTAGCTGCAAGCCGCAGGACCAGCTGTCTGAAAGACAAGTTAGCCTGTACGGGAGCCAACAGCCAGATGGGGACGACCACCAACTCAGGAAATACAAAATTTAGTCTGAAAGAATGTCAAAAGACGGTAAAAAGTCTGACCACTGAGCTCCATACACACAGGTTTGACTCCCCATCAGTATTCTGCCTTGGATTTCAGCCCCTCTGCCCCCTGCTCCCCCGCTGCTTCTGCTCCGCTTCACCTCGCACGTCCTCATTAGGATGAGTTCAGCAAAAAGCCGAGTAGAGCAGCGCTGGAGCTGGGGTTTAATCCTAGGAGGAGGCTGATGGGTGTTCACCCAGCTCACTACAAAACCATGGTACACATTCAGCAAACAGAAAGCTCAGCTTGACAGAAGGGAAATGTAATTAGGATAAAGAAGAAAGAGAAGGAGAGGAAGGAGGGCTCCTCTTACCGAGGGGTTAGGAGAATTCGTAAGGCCTCTAGACACAAGCACAAAGCTCAAAAGCAGGAGAGGAAGTCTGAGGCAGATTATTCCTCTCTTTTGTAAGGCAAATGACTATACAAAGCAAGATTTTTTTTTCCAAAGAGATTTGAAAGGTATCATGCAATATTGATGCCGAAATTGTAGTTAATGCAGGTTTGCAAGCCAAGAAGTAAAAGAAAATGTAAACGTAAACATGGTGTTTTCTCCTTATTCTCCCTGCGGCTCTTCCCTTTGTCAGAAAGATGCCTCGCACGCCTCCCTTGGTACAGAAAGTTCCCTGCAAAAGAGCAAAATACTCCAACTGGAGACAGTTTGAGGCTTCCATGGTATTTGTCTAGAAAGGGAAAGAAACCGTGAGCTTAATCTAACTGAATATCCATTCTTGAGCATTGTTGCTATTTATTTTACTCATTTTTCTTTCAAAGGAAGAAAAAGAAAATGCTGTTAGAGGGAGCTTGATCAATACTAAAAAATTCTTTGTCAGATAAAATAAGAACAATCATTAACCTTGCCGCTTATGAATTAAATGCAAACTTCACATTTCAACTCGTCTTTCCCACAGCATCCCCACACAGTTCTCTCATTTTGTTCAGCAATTAAAACCCAGTCCAACCACCCAAACACTGTTATGAATAACCTTTAAGCTCTCTTCCTGCTGTGTGGGTGGGGAAAAAAGGAGACAGTATTTCGTGACATGGTTTAGGTATTTTGGTGATGGGGGCTCTTGTCTGTTTACTTGGGTGTGGATTTGAGGCTGGATTATTTATATTATTTACCCCTCTGGGAGCATCACATAAACAAAGGTGACAGGAATG
>NW_010179138.1:10407-14536 GCF_000695765.1 Mesitornis unicolor
CATTCACGCATCTGGCTGTGGGACCAGTAACAGCCCAGTTATCAGCTTGGAAATTACTGCTAGCAGGCTCTGGTCTCCATTTAAGGGCTCGATCCATTGCCTCCAAGAATTTGTTTTAAGCACCACCATTCCTCTGAATTGCACTTGGGTGCCATATCTGAGCGGTCAAAAACGTCTTCATCTACAACATCGCTGAGTGTGGTGCTTTACTCCTGAATGTCTGGGAATGCTAATTAATTGTAGGTTGTATTATTTCCAGGAAGAATTCAATTTTTATTTTCAATTCAGCTCTTCTCCTCCTAAAATACCCTTTCCCTGATGGCCTCTATTTTGCTCTCCTTTTCCCAGAGCAGAGGAAATTTATTAGAATTGCTGTGTCAAATTTTGCTCATCCCGTTATTCCGCTGCCTTCTCTCCATCCTGCAAATGGCTTATCGCTAAGGAAAAGTTTTAGTTATCTTACCCATCTCTTGAATTCATGTTGTTAATAAATGTAATTTGAAATCTCAATACTGGTTACCCTTTGGGGAAAAGTGCTTTACTGAAACATAGCACCAGGCATGGAGTAAAATCCCTGCTGGAGCTGCTGCTGGTTTCCCCTCTGCTGTCTCCTGGTGGGTGCAGCTGCTGCCCGGCCTCTGCCCAGTCCCCTTCCTTCAGCTCCTTAACAGCTGCTGATTTTCCTGAGCTATAATCAAAGAAGTCAGAGTCAATAGCACTCATATGTTTTAGACATAGGAAAGGAAATAATGAAATGATGAAAAAGGTTTGTCCATACCCTTTTATAAGCAAGAAAAAATAAACGGCTATGTCAAAGGTGCCAAGACAGGAATAGAAGACCCGGTGTCTGAGGTTTTCCTCTCTCCAAATCTGCAATTCCAAAGGTCTTTCCAATAAAATAGGAGTTTCAGAGCGGAATCACCTATGAGCATGTGCCCAGCATAGACACAGCCTAAATACAGGAGCAGAATCTGCTCCTGTCTTCATGTTATCTTTATTAGCAGCCTCATTTAATTGGATTTCCTTCAGGTTAAGATACCACTGATGTAAAAATTAAACGCCATCTGCCAAAATGTTTTTGGAAATTGTTGACATTTCTGAAAAGGTAATCCACGCTGCAGGACAGAGTCCACTTCAGTCTTCTTTCGTAGGTGGTCAGAAGTAAGACGTTAATCGTATGACTTATTTTATCTGTGCAGACTGACAGCTAGTTCTAAGAGAATTTTTGTTACATTTTCTGATTTTTCCAGAATAGATTATATTAGATGAGGACTGCTTAGCTTTTGCAGGCCATGATCTCAAACCAAGGTTTATAACTGCATGTAAAATGTGTGTGCAAATTTGTTCCTAACTTGCATTTAACTTTACCGCAACTGAGCTCTGAAATTAAGCGGCTGTGTTCACAAATGTCTGTAATTAGCTAGCTGCATACTTACTAATTTGTTTACACAGCGAAAGTAGTCTGCGTGCCCCGAAATGTGTGCGCAATGGGGAGAAAAGCACAGGAGCGAGAGGTGCTTCTCGTCTTGACTTTGTCTGCACTTCTGTGTCTGCTCCTGCAAAGCAGCTCCGCAGGTGTTCGTGGAACAGGAAATGGTGTGGCCAGGCCAGACTGAGCAGGTGCCTGCACCTGCAGGCAAAGAAATAGGAAAGGCAACTTTTGCAAAATCTGATTCAGCTCATACCTTGTCTTGCTGACCAGTTTGGTTTCTGATGTTACTCTCCTTTTTTTTGTTTTCCATTTCTTCATCTGAGTTTGGGCTATTTTCTTGCTTTTCCATTTTTTCCCCACTAAAGAGACAGTTGATGGTATTGTTCACAACCCAATGAAATCACAATAGCTTTTCTGAAACTACTGTAAAATTTTTAATCTCTGACAAATGATTGATCTTTCAAAATTGTCAGCAGTTTCAAATTTCAAACTAAATTCATGTACATTATAAATATATTTGCTGTTATTGGTGCACTGGTAAAGGGCTACTCAGCAGCATGAGGTACAGAAGAGGTTTTAAGGACAAGATGTTGAAGTATTGTGGAATTATTTATACATTTATATTTATTTACCAAATATTGTGGTGTAAAATCTTTTCCTGTTTTCATACAGTCTTGTTTCGCAAGAGTCCTTCACACAGATGTTCTTACGCGTTGGCACAAATCTTTTAATCTGCAGATTTACTTTCTACAAAAGGGACAAAGTTGTGCTGCAAGTGTTTGCTTTATTTCTTGTTTTCTTTCCTTGTTTACAGCAAGTGGTACTTCTCAGCTTGGCTCTCCTATCTATCTTTGTTGGTGTCACTGCATAAGAGGATATTGATGTATCCTAGAAAACAGTAAAATTTCTTTTTACCTCTTGTCTGACTAATGTGATTCCTTGAAATCTCAGGCTGGATTTCTGAATTTTATGGCTTCTCAAAGACTTTGCTTAACTCTGCAGACTTACTGTTTCACTCTCAGTTCTTCACATCAACTGAAGAACAGTCCCAGCTCACATTTTCCTGCAGAAAGCCTTGATGTTGAGTAGAGAGTGGGTTTTGGTACTTTTTTATTCCTTCTTTTAGTTTCCTATTGCTTCTTTAATTTATTTTGTCTGTTAGTCTCCAGATTTCTGGGCCGAGTTTGTCAGCGCGCGGAGCTGAGGTGCTGTGTGAGCTGTCTGTATCCCAAGGCTCTTCCTCTCCAGGAAGAGGGGCAGCAAGGAGTGCTGGCACTGACACCTCCAGGACAGCTCAGCACCTTTCCCAGCTGGGTTTGAGAGGCAGAAAAGCTGCACCTAGGTAGAGATGGCTCTGGACAAGAAGTGAATGAAGGCTGCTGGTGGGGGATGGTTGACATGGGATGTATTTGTTGCAAAGCTGTTACGGGCATCAAAAAAGTTGTATTGAAAGGTATCTATCTAAAAATCATATGCTCAATTTCTTGCAAACCACTGGCACTTTGTTGTTGTTTTTGATGGAAATCTGTTTAGCCAATCGTGCATTGTGTCACGTGTCATTGTGAGCACTGTGTCATTTCTACCAGTCCTTGAAAAGGATTTGGGTTTCACCATGAGACTATTTCAAATGGGACCAGGTGATGCAGAAAATATCTCCAGAAGCCATCAGCAGCACCAAACCAGTCACCTTTTTTAATAATCTTGAAATATGTGGGAGTACTAAGCTAAGGTACCTGCTCAGACTTCCAGTCCTTTAAGAACACATCAAAAAAAGCAATACTAGACAGAGGTGTCTAATCAAAACGTCCCCAGAAGCTGTGATTTGGCAGCACCATGAGGTGGCACCTGGCAACATTAAACCTCAAAGAGCAGCCAGTAAAGTCCTGTCAGTGATCTGAGTGTCTGAGGGACTGGCTGTGAGGAGGGCTGCTTCCCTCCCAGCTGCATGACAGGGAGCCAGCAGCAGCGTGCGCAGGGTCGGGTTGTCACACCAAAATGTGAGCCACAAATACACGCACAGGAGGTCTGTGCCGTGGGAGTCTCCTCCAGGTTTACATGCTGCCTCTCAACCAGGCTGCAGCTCTTGCCCCCTCCTCCTTTTGAAAGTGGGACGTTGCCATGTTTTGTTGCTTTCCCTTTGGCTTTGTAGCTGCTTAAAAAGTTGCCTGGCAAGACAAGTGTGTATGTCTGCAGAGGGGCAATTCCAAGAGGAGGGTCTCTGGTAATGGAGCATTGCATCTGCCCAGGGCAGGTTTGCTCTGACATAACTCTTTGGGGGTTGGGGAAGAGAGAGGAGGGGAAGAGGGAGAGAGAAGTGGCGTCTGCAGCATCCCGGCAGTGATATCAGACACGGGATCTGGCGGCTTTGGGGTGAGCTCCCATCTCTGCGCTCCACCGCTCAGAGCATCCTGGATCTCCAGCTCGAAGGGGAGAGAGAGCCAGCAGCGGCAATCATGGCAACGTCAAATGGTTTTATTTCTTCGTGACCTCTCTCTTCTCCTCTCTCTCATCAATAATTCACCGGAGGGCTTACTT
This sequence comes from Mesitornis unicolor, assembly GCF_000695765.1. Taxonomy (NCBI): domain Eukaryota; kingdom Metazoa; phylum Chordata; class Aves; order Mesitornithiformes; family Mesitornithidae; genus Mesitornis; species Mesitornis unicolor. Next base: position 14,375 of record NW_010179138.1, read on the forward strand.
TTTCCCTACTCCCCGCTCCTTCTCACTCTCTTTTTTTGATGTGGAGAGAGAGGAGAGAAAGGGACACCGGAAAGTGTTTATTTTCTTCGGCAGCTTTTTGCGGCGTGTTTTAAAGAGCTTGCGAAAGGACCCGGGTAAAGAAAGAAAGGCAAAAAAAAAGGC
>NW_010179139.1:0-5154 GCF_000695765.1 Mesitornis unicolor
AAAGCCCTGTCTATGAGCCCTGCTAATTCTTATCCCAGGAACTTTTTCCCCTTTTGGGGTAGACATGCCCCATCTTTACTTACCACAGCTGGTGAATTGTAAACTGATCCGTGATTAAAAAACCCAAAGTCCTGCCTGTGGCACCAGTCTCTGAGCCAGGCATTGATCTGTTGGCTCTTTCTGTTTAACGCCTCAGATCTCCCTGCAACTGGTGGCATAGAGGAGAACACTACTTGTGCTCCAGATCCCTTAACCAGTTGTCCCAAGCCCTCGAAATCCCTTTTCATTACTCTCAAACTACTTATTGCAATCTCATCACTGCCCACCTGAAAGACCACCAGTTAAGACCTTAACTAGGATAGGGAGTTTTTTCTGTATGTCCTTGACCCTGGCTCCTGGGAGGCAGCAGACTTCCCTGAGGAGTGGGTCTCATCTACAAATAGGACCTTCCACTCCCTTCAGCAGTGAGTCCCCTATGACAAAGACCCGCCTGTCCTTCTTACTTGAGGATGTTTTTATGCATGGCTTCCTCTGATTTAACCTTGGCCGTGCCTCTGAGCTAGGCGAGTTGCCTTCCTGGTGTTTGTGTGGTTCCACCTGCAGAACATCATACCTGTTTTGCAAGGGCACCTGGGAAGGTGGAGCAGTTACCGGGAGGAGGGCATGCCTGCCGCGCCTCTTGCGCTGGGAAGAGACAAGTTTCCATTCCTGTTGGTCCCTAACTTATTTTGATAGCAGCTAATTAAACCCCGTGCCTAACAGCAAAATTCTCACCCAGGAGGAATAACTCAGTAGGATGTTTCCATAAATTAATACAAATAAAGAAGTTTGTAAAAAATAGCCTTTTTTTGAAGGAATTGTGCTCTGTGTATATGTTTTAGCATATGGTCTGGGGACAGCATGTGCTCTACTTGCTTTTAAGCAGCAGATGTGGACTAAGTATGTAGGAATATTATTGTTCTAAAAAACATGTTTCCAATAAACAAGCAAGAAATCCGTACACCATGTCTGATATAATGTCGAATAGGAATAGTTCTGTTGTTAACAGTGAACCTAGGATCATGCCCAGAAACAAAAAATAGATTTCTCAGTAATACAGTGTTTTCTCTTTTAATTCTAAACATATTTTCTGTTTGTTGGATACATATTTGTCAAGCTTAGCAGAAATGTGTTGTTATTAGAGTGGCCACAGTTAGTATTCTAGAAATTAATGGAAAATGACATAGAGAATGATAATGCACAGACATGATGAAATCAGAAAATAGTGGAGCCAGAGAGAAATCTGAGATCTCAGAAAAGAAATATTGGAATGAAAATCGGAGAAGAAAAGCTGTCTGGGAATGGGCAAAAGCAAACCTTTAATGACAGTCATGAAGTACTTGTGTGGAGACTGATCTTGAGATGAGAATCTGAAAAAGTCTGTGACTTTGTCCAAGCAAAAAGCAGTCCAGTAGTGGAGCAGTGGTCGGGCTGTGGAGGGTGAAAAGAAGATTGTCTGGCCAATGCAAAATGCAGGGTTAGGCCTGGCTTGTGCAGAGCAGATCAGTAAGTAGCCAGATGCAGGAGAGAAAAGACTGAGGATTAAGTGATTGGTAAGGTAATCATTAAAGGAGCAGCGGAAAACCCATCTGAAAGATCACAGTCTCAGAAGAGATACCACCCCAATACTTTTAATATAGAAATACAAAAATATGAGCCATGAAATGAAATTTGTGGTTCTAGGCTGTCAGAGCACTGGGGGGAGAGAGAGGGAAAGAAACAAAGAAAAGAAGATTGAGTTTGTATGGTTCATCTCTTTTGCCTAAGGTTCACTTATCATTCTGTGCTGAATGTACCAGAGGACACAGCAAGGAAATGTGCTGATAAATTAGCACATGATATGCAAGGTAACCAGTGGAAGGGTAAACTTAGTAACCAGTAAAAGGCTCTGGCATCTCCTCATGTAGAGCCAGCTGCAGTTGCTCTGTCTGAGAGGTGACTGGTGGAAGGGCAAGATCAACTCCTGCTCCCACTGCTAAAATCTACCATCTCCTTCCTTGCCCAAGTACAGCACAGTGGTTGCAGGTTCACCTGCACTTTGCCTCTCCTGCTCTCACTGCAAAGGTGTGCAGGCCTCCTCAAGTCCTTGGAGGTCCTGCTTTGACAGCATCCACTGTGTCTCAGAGTCCACAGTGGCCTTTTTTCTCAACAGGTAGTAATTTGGGCATGAACTAAAAACAAGGACTTAAATTCAGTGGAAGGAAAGATCAGTTAAAAATGTGATGAAATGAGTACCGTACGGAATGAGTTGTTAACTTGCTCCAGGCTGGCATAGCAATTGCAGTCACCTTTGTACAGTTTCTATACCACACATTTGGTGTTTCATGACTTTTGCACTTTGGGGCAGCTTTCCTTCAAGTTATACTGTTCATTTTTTGGAAATTAAAAGCTTACATCTTTCAAGTGTGTGAACGCCTGCATGCCCTGGCAATGTCTGTACATCTTGCTTGGAAAATTGGGAGCAATTAGAAAGTCCCTCAAAGGTGGTAGTTTTGGTACTTGAGCGTTTTCAAGTATGAAAACTTGGCATTGGTTTAACTTGGCTTTTATGTTTTTGACTTGCTGGTTTTCTTGCTTGAATAATTTAATGAGGGTTAGCACTTAGACAAAATGGACAGTCAAGAAAGAGAAAGAGCTTTCTAAAGAAAAAAAAGTATATTTTTTTCCTAATAGTTGCTGAACTATGACCTGTCATATGGAGTGTATTTCTGTTCATCTTTTCTTTGCAGATTCTGAGCTATACTGCTTGAATCATCCATTTCTCTTTTTAATGAACTTTATTTACATGGAAAGGAGTGTGCTTGCTCATGGTCTGGGTGGACTGCCCTCTCAGCACACACCCAGTATTGCTGCAGTATAGCTACTTGCTTTTCTGGGGTCAGGGGGTTACTGCAAAGCTGGAATTTTCCATTCTGCACCGTGAATGCAGAGAGACTTATTGTCAAACTGTCGATATTTTCTGCCAAGCCTTGGAAACCCTGCAGAGACTCAGCCTTCAGGAAATTATTTTATTCCCTGCAGTGAGCCCTTCATTATGAAGTGATAATTAAAAAGCTGAAGCCTAATGTACTTCATGGATTTCTTTCCATTCAGACTGTACATACAAAACCAGCAGTTTTCAGGACTGACTTCTCCAGGATACAGCACCTGAGGGCGGTACACATTGCAAATTTCAGTACATTGTTTTAAAGAAAAACCTAGGAGAGCAAATGGAGATTGGTTGTGCCATGGACAGAAAAATAAGCTGATCTCTCTTTCATTTCAGTTTCTGTTGCGGTACTTATACTTGGCCAATGTCTGCTGGTGAAGGTCAGTGTAGCTGCATTATCCCATTTACAGCAGCAAGGAGCTGATCATCTCATGTAAGTGGATTTGTCCCTGATTAGCAGTAGTGAGGAAAATCAGGATTGCACCAAGGGACTCAGACAAGGAGTAAAAAATTGCTGGTTTCAGTGTCTGAACTTTGCCTGAAGCTGAAACCTTGTTTCAAAAAATCTTGGGAAGGAGAAAGGACAAGACAAGTATTTACTGCAGGGAAAAACAGAGGTGACTATGTGGATAGGTAACTTTTTTACAAAGTACTGATACCTGTAAAATCAGAATCTTGCAGCAATTCTTAGGAATAATATATAGTAATATAACATATTCAGATGAGAAAAAAGATTTTGAAATCTGTGGAATTACACACATGTAAAATATGCACAAACATACATGCAGTCATCATGTGTGTCATACATGTCATACATGCAGTGCTTCATTGCTGTCCTTTGTCTTTTCTTCTCTGTAACGTGTGTCTTTATGGTACAACCTTACATTCTGTGTTCCAAAATCCTTACCAGCTGTCTCTCAAACTGTGCACAGGAAAGGATTTGCTAAGCAAAAAAGGCCATATGTAAGGAAGGAAGGAAGACTTTCTGGAGTTACCCTGGGATTAAATTAAGTTTTCTGTCATCTGACATTTCTTATTGAAATGTGAACAGCAGGTGGTCTTACCTGTCTTCTCTTTCCACTTTGGTGACATATCCAACCACAAAGTCTCTCTCTCACAACTTTTGGTAACTTCTAACCAGCTAATATGATAACAGTTTCCCCCTGCCTAGCTGGGCGACAAACAAAAGCTTATTTTTGGAATAATTATCTTATCACATAAGCAAGGAAATGTTCTATTTCTGTTACAAGTTTCAATTGCCATTGTTTGCTAGAGGAACAGAACAATCACTGAATAATCTTTACAGCTAGAAAAGAAATAAATAGTACAGACAAAAATTATACACTGCAATAGGTGCAGTTAAGCTTAGCAAGGGATCTTCTTTCTTTTAGAAAGTCTGTGTTTCCTTCATTAGCATGAATTTCTAAGTATGCCTTGGCCTCACTGCATGCTACTGAAAGGACCGGCAGATTGTTCTGAAGGCTGTGAGCCTGATCGCAGTGTTTTACTGGTATAAATCATCAGTATCTCCACTAAAATCACTGAAGCCTAATTGTGAGGTTTTGTAAGTTGACAAAGCTCCATTGACATCTATTGAACCATGCTGCTTTGACCCCAATGATCTGCCCCCCCCAGAAATCCCAGCTGATGTAATTGCCCGAGTCAAATAAGAGTTCATCTGTAACTGGTGGCAAGAAAAATACCTTTCCAAGACTCAAATTTGTTGGAAACCCTCTGAAGACCTTGAAAGGCTCCCAGGGTCTCCGCACTGTCATTAATATTGGCCCAGGGGACCAACAGGGAACCAAAAGCCAAGCCATAGCAGATTTGGGCTCATCCTTGTCTGGTGTCAGCGAAAGATTTCAGTTAGCTATATGAGATCCTGTTCCTGTGGCATGATTTTCAAAAGAACCTGAGACATTGCCGTTTTCTACTGAATTTCAAAGGGTTATTGAGTACATGCACTAGACAATTAATGTCAATAAAACTTTACTGCTAGTACATCAAAGGTATTTTATGGGCAAACTCTGCATGCTGGCCATCGATGGCAGAAGGGCGTGGTATGGCAGTTAGCCGGCAGTTAATGCAGGCAGAGCATGCAGGGAGATCGCAGTCCCTCTCCCTGCTGTAGAGGCAAATTCGGCTTGTGATCATGACCCTCCCAGAAGAGGAATAGAAATGGTGAC
>NW_010179140.1:0-3297 GCF_000695765.1 Mesitornis unicolor
GCCTAATCTGGCAAAGCACCTGCACACATCTCCTGGAGATGAATGTGGTTCAGGTTTTCAGATTAATGAATTGGAAAGCAAAATGTGACAGTATTCTAAAGTACATTAGTAATAAACTTTCCATGCTTCAAAACAGAAACATAATCCACAAATTCGCTTCCAGAGCTGAGGGTTCAGATCTTCAAGATTTTTGGTTGGGGATTTTTCTGGACAGGTGCTTTAATTGGCATAATCTTATAGAGCATAACTCATAGTTATTATGGTGACAGTGTTACTTCATGGATTTTACTTTTAAAAAAACTATCAAGCCTAAAAATGTTAATGTATCACTAGTACTGTTCAAGCTGTGGAAGTGCTGAATTTAATATTCCAACAATACACAATATATTGGATGATGTAGATGATGTTTCACAAAACACAAGAGTGTTGCAAGTACAAATAACAAGTTACAGGTTACAAGTACAAGTGTTAGAAAATGCAAGAAATCAGGTTTGTAACAAAAAAACCCCTGATTTCTTGCATTTTCTGCCTAACTACAGAGCATTTAATGTCAACTTGAGGAGCTTTTTCATTCCCGCATACAGTTTTAGAACTGCTCTGAAGCTTTTGAGCACCCACTTTACAGAAATCCTACCAATCCAATTTGCTGGGGCTGTTTATGTGCTTACAAATTTCACAACGCTGCTGCCGCAGTGTTATCTTTCCTGTCCTGTGGAATCCTACAGTGGAGTTACATAACTTGTCAAAGCATCGTGCAACCAAATGGCAGTCTGTTGGAAGAAGTTGAGCCAGTGTCCTCTTCAGCAGTCTCTGCGCAGCAAAGCGTGTGCTTGCATGTGGTTCATGTTGGTTTTGTCAAATTGTTGTCCCTGTGTTGTGTAGAAAGTTGATCACTTATCCCCTTTTCCAGAAAGCAGAAACTGTTTTGAATATCAGTCACACCTGAAACACAGCTGGAAATAGATTCCCTCAAATTTAGTATCTTTGAGGCATCTGCCATTTGATGTTCTTTCTATTATGCATATGAAATCCTGTCCTCTTCCTGTTAGCTGCGGCCTCTCTTGTTGTCAGGAGAAGGTTTTAGAAATATTTTTTTTAGTTAGTCAATAGAACTGATCCCTCTCATTCTTACTACATTTTTCTTCCCAATTCTATAGAGGCAATTGATGATCTCACCTAATATTTAAGCTACCAACTTTCTTATTCTGCTACAGACTGCAGTGACTATATTTAATTCTGCTGGCTGCTGGTTACTCTCCTTCTGCTCATGCCACTACAAACATGTGATATGGATTAAATATTTAGACAGAAACATATTTTAACCAAGACAGGAGAATGCCTCATTTGGACTGTATCTCAAGGAATCAGATATTTTTAGAACTTGATGGAAATACATATTCAAGAAAGAAGACCCTTTAGGTAGTCACGACAATTTCACCAAAAGATTTCGGTAAAAATTACAGTTTCTTTAAAATAATGACATTTTATCTATTAAACGTATTTTTCATTCATCACTTCAAAGAGAATAACCTATGCTTTTACACAAATGTTGCTTCAAAAAAAGTAATTGAAAATAATATTTACTTACCAGCTTATGAACTACATACTGTGACAGGGTATGGCTTCTTTTCATTTTTACATATGAATTTCGTATTTAAATGAATTTTATGAAATTATTATTTCATATAAATTGCATACCTGTGTGTCCATACTCTGGGCATACTAAAATAATAAATATATTTAAAGAGTTAATATAGTTAAAATTTATTTCCTGTCACAGACTTCGTATTAGTGTATTCTTCCTGCATTTCACATTTATGCTTTCAGCAAAGTCGAGAGTACCACACTGTATCAATCCATATATCTAGATTTAAAAAAAAAAAACAACCAGAAGGCATTGTATTTCAGATGCAGAATAATGCTTTGATTTACTGCTTCCCATAACAAAGGGCATAATGTGATAGTTTTTAGAATATAAACCCTTGGTAATGCTGAAACCTTAATACAGGAGTTGAGAAATGAAAAAGAAGAATTGAGAGGCTGCAGGGTAGCAAAAAATGACAGGCACATCAATAAAGCACGCAGAAGGTTTCCATGGAAGTCAGTAAAGATTTTGCATTCTTACAGACTTAAGTGTTGTACTTAAAGAAAAAACCCCAAACCTAACTGGAGTCTCCCAGGAGATCAGTCAAAAGAGGTGTCCATCTCCAGTTTATCTGATGTGAGAAGCTGAACTAGGGTTGAATTTCTGATAGAACAGGTCTGCAAAATTTTGTGGGATCTGGTTTGGGGTGGGTTTTTTTTTGATTGTTCCCAAAAGGCAATATTGTAATTGCAAGTGCAGTTTGCAAATAAAAAGTATTACTACTACTACCTGCATGTCTTCTTTCACTGTTTTACGTAATCATATGTGCTTGCTTGGAAGTCTTAGTGCAGTGGATCAGCAATCCATTACAAGAAGCAGTCTGGGGAGAAAAACGCACATAGCTTCTAATAAAGTCTGCCAGGTTAACAGTAACACTTTGCTGATATGGAATCACCAGACCATCTGCAGATAAGTTTTAAACTATTATTTACTACCCCACTTCTCATATACATCATTAATAGCTTTCTGTTAATTTCCCTTGTCTTCCTGTAGTTCTTAGTCTATTCCCCACCCCAAAGAAAGATTTTCACAAAAAAAGCATTAAAATCACAGAAGGAAGGGACCTCCAAAGCTCATCCAGTCCAACCCCCCTGTCAGAGCAGGATCACCTGGACTAGGTCACACAGGAACGTGTCCAGGTTGGCCTTGAATGTCTCCAGAGAAGGAGACTCCACAACCTCTCTGGGAAGCCTGGTCCAGTGCTCAGTAACCCTTGCATTAAAAAAGTTTTTCCTCATGATCACATGGAACCTCCTATGCTCCAGCTTTCTCCCATTGCCCCTTGTTCTATCACTGGACATCACAGAGAAGAGCCTGGCTCCTTCCTCCTGATACTCGCTCTTTACAAATTTATAAACATTAATGAGATCACCCCTCAGTCTCCACTTCTCCAAGCTCAAGAGACCCAGCTCCCTTAGCTGCGCCTAATAAGGGAGATGCTCCACTCCCTCAGTCATCAAGCTGGGGGGAAATGTTGATCTGCTAGAAGGCAGAGAAGCCCTCCAAAGAGATTTGGACAGGCTGACCCCATGGGCTGAGACCAATGGGATGAGGTTTAATATGACCAAATGCCGGGTCCTGCACTTGGGAAACAACAACCCGGTGCAGTGCTACAGGCTCAGAGAGGAGCGGCTGGAAAGCTGCCTGGAGGA
>NW_010179141.1:0-4723 GCF_000695765.1 Mesitornis unicolor
ATCAACCGAGGCAAACTCCTCCATAGTCCTATACAACATATTGACATTGAAAATTTATTGAAATTCAGGCGAAGTTTGGATTTCATGGCTTTTGGTGTCTGTGATTATCTACTTAGTTAGCAAATTCTAATGGGAAATAAGCAAATTATTACATTCTGACACTGAAAACAGTAATTCCATTGCTTCATTAAGCAGGTACCAATAAGTCCTATTTCCCATCTGAACTGTTTTTCCTAAGTCATATTATTGAAAACATCTGAAATAAATCCACCCAGCAAATCTCACTTTTCTTAAAACTATCAGTGAATAAACACACCTGGAGAAACGTCCTACTGTCCCCCTTTTTATCAGGTTCTACTGCTTGGAATTAAAGTTAGTTTTAAAGAACGCATCATTTTGTCTCATTAGAGAAAAGGCACCCTCAAAAATTTTAGAAGGATCTGCGCAAATTTTAGAATTTTTGTGTGTGTACAGCTGGCTTGCAATTTCATGTCATATTCTGCAAAGTTAGTTGTAATTTCATCGTAACATTTATCAGTATGTACCCATGGGCAAAAAAGTCCACTTTTTGTAGTATGGCAGTTTAGCTCAGTTTGGCTTGCTCATGGAATTGGCACAAAGCTGCCCTGGTATTTTCTTCTCCATGTGAGGTGAAGCACCCAGTGCTGCACAGTGAAATCCAAGCTCTGTGGAGCCAACACAGAGCCGCCAGGTTTGCACCAAGCAGAGGGATTAGGGCCGCACCAGCTGGTTTCTTATTTTTATTTTTGTTCTCAATTCAAGCCCTCCAGGGGCCTGCTTCAAAAGCTGGTGAAGCCCCTCAGAGGCTCTGTGGGTTTAGGCTGAAGTGAAATAAGCAATATCTTGCTTGTCAGTTCTGGAGGAGTGAGTGCCAAAATACACCTTTTAAAATGATAACTTTTGACATTGAAAAGTTGCCTGCTTTCTCATGTATGACCCTTTCCGCTTGCTCTGCTATTGTGAAGTGTTTACATTTCCTCAGGTAAATCTGAAGAGATTTTGTTCTTTTTCCCTTGATGTTTGCTACAGGACTCGTACTATAGTATAAAGAAAGGGACTTGGGTAGTTAATTCAGTTTGTGGCTCTGCATTAACAGGATTGAAATTACTTTCTTTCTTATTTGGAGTCAAATTTTTCACAGGTCTTACCAGACTGAAGGTCTCCAAAAGTACAGAAGCAGTAGTAAATTTGCTGTACAACTCCATGGGTTTTGTAAATAGAGATGATAAAATGAATATGTGCTATTTTCTGTGAAAATGTGCTTTCTTTTTTTTTTTTAATCCTTTATAATAGTTTTATTCAAGAGCTTGAGTCCATGAATATTCTTTGAACACAGCTGTAATTGCTTATGAATATTCCAATTATGGAGAAGGCAGTGGTAAATCATCTTGTCTTCATAAAGAAAGAGGAGTGTCGCTGTATGATGAAGGCTGTGGGCGGGTAATCAGGACTGTAGAATCTGAAATACTCTTTTTTTTGCCATTGACTTTCTGTTTGACTTTCAGCAGTCATAGCTACTTTTCTTGCTTTGATTCTTCTAAATATGTCGATAATAGAACCAGTCAACTTAGAAGGAGACTTAATATTTGCAAAATGCTTCTCAACTCTTAGCAGAAAAATGCAAAGATAAACCAAAATTAATTTATTAACTTGCTAATTATTTTTTTTATTTTACTCATGATATTCTAAAATGAAAATGAAGTTGGTTTTCAATAGCTTCGTGATGTAAAATTGCTAATAATAAAAATATTTGAATCTTATCGGTATGCAGGTACTGACACAACAAAAAGTAATACAGCTTTTTTTATTATTTATTAAGTTCTGGATTCTTCCTTCTTTTCTAATAGCCTATTTTGGCTACTACCAGAGTAAACTTAGTTCAGTTATCCATTGCCTTAAATAGAGAGTTCCATAACATTAAAATAAGAACAGCAGAAATTCGAGGGGTTTTCAGTAAATTATTTAGAAATAACAATATTCTGTGATCTGTTTTCAGATTTTGGCAATTGTCTCTGTTTTCCTCAATTAAATATGATTGGATCTATCTTATCTATTTCAGTAGGTTTAGCTGGATTTTATGCTGCTTTGAATTATTTATAAAGCTTCAAATGAAACACAGAGAGTAGGTAGTGTTTAGAAGAAAAAAAATCGTATATTATCCACAGTAAACCTATTAGATCTATACAGAAGTCTAGTGGAGCTTGAAATGCAAGTGAAAAATACACCTTTTTGCCTGTGTTTTCTTTTTTAGTGTAAGCTGTGTGACAGTCACCAGTTCAGCGGAAGCATGACTAAACAGCACTGATTGCTAGTTAGAGAAATTCTGACCTCCTACCAGGAGAAGGAGATGGGGAGGAAGAAAACCCCCATACACAGCTCTGATGGGGTGACCCCAAGTGCAACGCTTAAATGTCTGTTTCCAAGGAAGTAGAAGCTTTTGAAATTTGAGTTCGTTGTTTCTTTCCCTCTTTTTTAATCTCTTTAGAGTTGTTAGATGCAATCAATATTTCTTCTATACATTTTCTGAGATAGACATGTTTTTACTTAATACCACATAGATTAATTTGGGAGCTTCCATTCCTGAAACCACTATCTCCTAAAATGTGAGTCTCACTTGACATTCAGAAGAGTGCAGAGTAGAATGTGTCCTGCCTTCTCCTCTCTGGTATGCATAGCTAGTGAGGAGAATTTTCCTTATGTTTTGTTTTCTGATCACAATACTTTGTGCTTGGTGTGTCGGTGCTTTGTGTGGTTCATCTCCTCCTTCTCAACTGCCTGAATTTCAAAGTTAGTGTCTTAAGTGAATTTAGTGCCTTAAGTGAATTAAGACTGTCCACTGATGTGTAACTTTATCTCTTGTTTTATCAAACAACCTGCAAAAACCTGATGGGGTAATTGCAGGTGAAGTAGTGCAATCATCTTCCCAAGATATTCGCTGAATTATTAAAATCAGTGTTTAAATAACGGATTAGTAATTTCTTTAGAGTAATAAAACTGCTTAGGACAAGAGCTGCAATATACTTCCTGCACTGAAGTAATTGTAAAGTATCCTCCAATATTTATATGACATTTTGAGAAAGGAGTGTATTTTCTGTGTCTTCAGTTTGAGTGTTACATATAATATCAGTTACGGTAAACCATGCAAAATCATTTAGAGCTCCAGAAAGTAAAATGCCTTAGATCCTTTAGCCTGAGAGAGGGTAAAAAACCATTAGACATCTAGGAGCTTCCTTAAGATACAGAAGCACATTACATTACGAGAGTGAAATAGATGTCAATTAACTGTATTTACTGTGTTTTGATGATGGATTGTTACTTAACTGAGTTGCATTGAAGCAGTAATAAGACATGAAGATGGTGAGATCAGTTCCAGAGCTCTTTGTTGTGCATTTCTTTAGTCTGTGTTTCAGCTAACATTCACTTGGTAAAATGAACTGTGGCTTTTCCTGTGCCCCAAGCTGTGAGCTCAGCACCACTTTGTGAAACACAGTTTGTGAGACAAATGGAGTTTTACTACATAAGAATTATTAGTGTGTCTCAGGAAAGGAAACAACTGCAGTTGGTGATGTTTCATTCTGCTGAAACTATTAAGGTGCAATAAAGTCACTTTGACAGAAAACAAAATTGGGAAAATGTCTCCACATTATGATCTGTTTAAAAATGCCTTGAATTAGCTCCTTCAGGGCAATGCTAATGACTCTAGCTCTGTTTTTAAGAAGAGTTCTCGGAAAGAAGTTCCAAAGAAACTCATTTAGAATGATTGAGTCAACAACAAAAACAAATTTGGAATTCAGTAGGAAAATAGAAACTGTACAACATTACATCAAACAGTAATGGTGCTGCCACCATAATCACTGTAGACAGGAAAAAGTGCTTTAAGGAAAACATGTTTCAACATAATACATATGTAATTTCCCTAATTTGATGTGAAGAAAATCAGATAAATTGGTGCAATCTGTAAATCCAAAATTAAAACCACATGTGCAAAATGTGGCTCATAGACAGGGCTTTAAACTAGATTTGAAGGGGGGAGAAGGGAAAGGGGATAAAACACATATCGCTAGCGATGAGCCTGGGGGTGGAGCGCCGTCATGTGTGGGAAGGTGCACTAGTGAGACTCTTCAGAGTACCGTCCCAGTGGAGGTAGGGGATGGAGCTCCATGCAGTAATCAAGTTACAAGTATCACTGATGGGTTAGTAACCATGGAAGTCCCTGAACATGGCTTGGCAGAAATTCGGACTGCTCCATGTGAAAGGGTGGCAGGACCTTTAGCCCGACTGAAGTGTGTCTACACCAATGCATGAAGCATGGGCAATAAGCAGGAGGAACTAGAAGCTATTGTGCATCGGAATAACTACGATGTAGTAGCTATCACGGAAACATGGTGGAATGAATCACACAACTGGAATGCTGCCATTGATGGGTATAAGCTCTTCAGAAGGGATAGGCAAGGAAGGAAAGGTGGTGGGGTGGCCGTGTATGTTAAGGAGTGCTACGGCTGCATAGAGATTAGTGATAGTGACAACAGGGTTGAGTGCCTATGGGTGAGAATCAAGGGGAAGGCCAGCAAGTCAGATATCATGGGGGGAGTTTGCTATAGACCACCAAACCAGGATAAAGAGATAGATAAACTATTCCATAGGCAGCTGGGAGAAGCTTCGCGATTGCTTCCCCTTGTACTTGTAGGGGACTTCAACTTCC
>NW_010179142.1:0-10000 GCF_000695765.1 Mesitornis unicolor
CCGGATTTATTCTCCCCGTTTTCGCAACACACAGAAAGGTTTTAAGGCAGCAGCATATCAATAAGCAGAGGAAAATGTCCTTAAGGAAATACCAGTATGAGAATTTTAAAGGAAGTATTGTAGGAAAAATTGTGACACTTGGTTTGAGTTTGAAAAAGACAACGCAACTGTCAGCACCATGCAGGCAACGCCAAGAGTGTGCTGAGAGAGCGAGGTAAGGAGATCTGCAGGAATTCCCAGGTTTGAAAGGAAGGCTGTTAAAAATACCTTTTTTTCAGAATTTAATTTCTCAGTCAGAAATGGAACAGGTAGATAAGGCAATTTTAATATTTGCAGTGTAAGTTGACAGGCATTTGCAGTACAAGGTGTGGTATTGCCTTCATCTCCTGCTGACTTTCCCAATCCATGTGCCAGCCTGGGTGTTTGGAAGGAGCACACAGGTCTTGTCACCCTTCCTGGACACTGACTTTGCAGTGGTAAATCCGTCACATCCTAATTACTGTGGAAATTATGTTCATGTGCAAACCCATCGTTCTGAAAACATGCGGTGAAGCCTGCTTGTCCCAGGTGCTTCAGGCTCACTGCATACTGCGGTCATTTTCCTCATGCACAAGAAATTGCTTTCCAGACTGCCCACAGGGTCTGCTGGAGCTGTGGTTACTGGAAATCCCAAACAAATTTTAGGAGAGACAATAGGGCACTGGGTGAAGTGTAAAGGCAACAGAAGAGGTAAGAATCACAGTACTTTCATATTTAAAATGGATTCAAATATAGAAGTGGCTGTGATTTATAAACTTGAAGAAGGTTAGCCTTAATCTCTAGCTAGACATTTTCATTGCCTGGATAAACTTTGAGCTCACACTAGCTACAGATGCAGGAATTTGCTATTAACAGAGACACTTGAGACAGTTTGCTTTACTTAACCACCCAAGGTGTCATTGGCTCTTAAAATGCCCAGCAGAAATGACTGAGATGTTTGGGACAGCTTAGGTCCTCAGGGACCAACTGTGCTGCTGATTTAGCTGCTTCTCAAAATAAGGGAAGAGTGCAAAATAAAAAAATAATAAAACGGAAAAGTATAATAAAAAATGTGAATAAACATTGTTGTGTACCCCACAGCATTTGCTGAAGGAAAGCACGGATACGGCAGGCTTCTGCATAAAGCTCCCAGTGCCCACAGGTAGACAGAGACACAAACAAACAAGTATTTTTTTTTACTTTGCTTTACATAGTTTTACAGGCTTTTTGGGTATTTTTAGAAAGTATTGTACATCTAGGTTTTGAGTGAGTTTTCCCACAAAACTATGCGCAGAGAATCCTTTCTTAATGGCAAATTTCTTGGAGATCCATGTGATGTAAATGACTTTAAAAAAGGCAATTAAATATATGATTGAATGTCAGCCTTTCTGATTGCAGCCTTCATTAAGAAACTGAAAATGTGAGGTATTTTTTTACCTAATATTGAACACAGTTAATTAAAAAGGTAAAGATTACATTTTGCTTCAGTTAATTTGAAATAAAGAACATCCATTTAAACAATAAATTTCAGATTTTAGTTATAGCAATTAATAGACCAAACTGTGTACTTAAGGTTTTATTATATTGATTCTAAAATAATTAGATTAGCAAACACATTGCAAATATATTATCTAAAACAAATAACGTTATCACAGCGCTATTTGTTATATAGCACAGCAATAAAACATATAACAGTATAATCTAAAGCAATCATCTCATAAAATTAATAGTCATAGAGCATATATTACATTCTTGCACTAACAATCCTTACAATGACAAAAGACAGCATGGTGATCATGTGGACAATTTTATATTGTGAAGCTGGTGAAATGTTTTGGTGTAGAATTTGTAAAAGTTAAGACATGTTTTTTATGTTTAGAAGATAATGTTAGTCATGTGTGTGTTTACTGGAGTATTCCCGAGCAGCCCTTATGAAGCTGCCAGAGTAACCTTGTTTTAACCAAACTTTCACATTCTTCCTAGAATCCAGCAGTAGCCCAAGACGTCAGTTTGAAAAGCCTTAAGGCTGTTTGAGAGGCCTTTTAAAAAGCATGACATTCAATCAAAGTGCAGTGAGGAAAGTTTTAATGAATAAACTTGGTAAATTAGAAAGCACCGCAGCAGAGTGATTAACTCTCATTTGTGCATTAGTGTTAAAATTAATTAAAATGTGGAAGCGGTAGGAGGCTAGTTACCTCCTCAAGACCTGCCTTTGCCCTCCGAGTCGCTCTGGATCCAGCAGCGATTCGTCTTGCACGAGATGAGAGGAGGGGGAAAAGAAAAGAACAGCCAGGACAAATGTGTTTCCAATGGTGCTGAGCTGCGGGAAGGCCACAAAGGCCTCAGCGCGATGTTGCTGGAGCGTGAAGCAGTGATGCAGTAGGTACGGTGGAGGGGACACGCTTCAGAAAGAAGGTGACCCTCCTTGCACGAGGATTTCACGTTGACTTGACGTGACACAGCTAATTTCATTACCAGGAGGCACGCTGGATTGCAAAACACTCTGCTGGAAACTGGCTTTTTCTGATTTGGTTAAACTGCTCCTAACTTTTTTACCCAATACCATGATATAGCGATATAATTTTATAGCTGTTGCCACCTTTACTAACAGTCTTTTGCTGCACCAGTTGATTACATTAGAAGTTAGCTAAACTATCTGGTGTGTTAAGGAATAAGGATTTATTTAAGTGCTTTGATGGTAATATAGATTAGCAAACAATTTTGTAATAAATCATAATGTTAAGAGTACTAAAAACTTACTTTCTTTTAAAAATAATTTTAGATTAGTTTCTTTCAAGAACCAAGAGCCTGTGTTTCTTGCTATCCAGACCCATTATGATGTGGCTGTTTAACAAATCTGCACTGGTTATTTTATAAAGGAAAAAGTCTTCTTTGACAGCAGAACAAGATCATACAAGTAACAAACGGAAAATTGTGTCATACAGCCGAACAGTTGTTTTCACATGTTCACTGAGGGCTCGTTATTAATGTTACATTTTACATTTTTCAGAATTAAGGATTTTGGAGAAATTAATCTGAAACGGAAAGTATGAAGAATTTCTGCACAATGAAAATTACCGTTATTCGCTGTAGATCTATATTCATAACTTTAAAACCTGGCAGTCTTTCCTATTTTTTTTCTCTATAGATTTCTTGTCAACAGGGGTGTCAGAGGTCAATGTCAGAATGCCCCTCTGGCACCCATTAACTATAACCAGAAAACTTGTTCACTATTGATCTACCATGTCTAAATATCTATTATGTTGTATATAAAAGGTGGTTTCACATCTTTCTAAAACAGATAATTCATAAAGGCCAAAGGGTCAGCTCTAGTGATATATTATTGTTCCACTGTATCAGGGACTACAAGTGCAGGAGGGGAACGGGTCAGGCCGAGGGGCACTGAACTCTTGTGGTTACGTGTGCGCTGCCCTCCCATTCCCCACCACAGCCCCTCGTGGTGTTTTACTCTCTGCTGTGCTGAAAGGTGCCTGAATGAGCCACATTTAAAGTTTGTGTTCATACTGCCATAGCCAGAGCTTGTATGACTCTGAAATCTGAATGAAAGCCCAGTCTCAATACCAAAACCTCTGCCTTTGGCGATTAAATGGGCTGTCTGTAGACCGTGTTACATCGTGATGGGTGCGCAGCCGGGGCACTGTTTGTGGTGCAATTTGATTATTACAAGAATTGTGCACAAAAGGGCAGAGCCCCCATGGGCTTAGGTTGTCACAGCTCCGTTGACTTCAGTAGAGCGATGACACTTGATGTACACAGAGGATCTGCCCCAGAAAACTTGTTGAGCTGTGGCCATAGTTCCCAAATCATGTGCTTTCTGAACAGACACTTGTGTAATTTCATATGAGGGATTTTGTTTGCTCATATCAACCCATCAAATTTATTGAGACTCTTTTAATCTTCTCGCTATTTAACTACTGAAATGCCTCTGCTCTGCTTCAGGCTCAAATGCAGACAGAAACAACCATGAACTTTTTTTGTTCTGCTATTCCTAGAGCCGAGCACAAAAACACTGTGAGGATGGAGGACTCGATCCAGGGCTTAGTTTCCTCCTGGTCCTCTGAATTCAACCTTTGAGACTACATGGATTTTCCCAGAAGGCTCCTATTACTTTTGCAGGATGAGACCCATAACAAGCAAACACTCTTTGGGAGGCAGCTGATACTGTGCTCTTTAATGGAACTTATGGCCTTCTAGCAAGCCCCCAAAATGGTTCATATTCTTCCAGGCTACATTTTTGAAGAAAGTAAATTGAGATGAATCATGCTAAGATGAGATAGTTAAAATGTCAGGCTCCATAAGTTTCAATGCATCCTTATAGCTCTGAACACTAAAATGCAACTGAACACTGGAATAAGGGAAACAAAAGAGAGTCAGATAACTAGTTCTTATAGAGGGGAGAAAAGTAATTTCTGTCTGCACTGCTACACCATGGAAATCCACATAGTACAGTTTTAGAGCTGTACCTTAAAAAAAAAACAATTGCAGTTTCTTTTTATCACTGGTCTTGGTTACACATCACTGCCTACTCTATGACACACCAGAATTGCAGAGTTTCTGAGGCAAACAATACACCAGCAGCTTTATTTCTGTTTACAAATGTTACCTGGGGGAAATGTGCCTGTACCTGTTGGATAAATTACAAATCATCAGCACTAAATATGACCCACAACAGTAACAAAGAGGGGAAAAGGGAGCGCTGTCTGTACATATTTGCCATTAGAGAGGGGAAAGCTGCCTGCTCAGTGTACTACTGGTTTAATCAGTTAATGAAATTATACTGCTGTAATGTTTAAACCAAACCTGTCTATGTGGTGTTTCCTCAAGCATTTTCTTGACAACAATTTCTGCTTATCATAATATTTACAATTAAATGAATTCGCTGTTATTATTCTTCTAAGTGACTCACTGCAAGTGTTGAACCCAAGTCATGTGAACAGAAATGTAAAATGCAGGCAGGTTTGTATCCATGTTGAGTTTGTATGGCCAAGGCACAGTATACAAAGAGTTGTGGCTTGTGGCAAATGAACTACCTCTTAGTCCAAGCCTCAGAGGTGATGTACAGCTGAGCCAACCAAAAGAAACCTTTGATAAGGACCAAGAATAAAGCTTGCACTCCTATTCCTAAATCTGTAGCACACCACCACCTAAATCACTCTGCTGCTTTGTCGGATTGTCAAAGGTTGCATAGGGTTTTCCTGCTATGGCTGATGAAGTTAAGATCTGTTTCATAGACCTTGCACTGTGCATCTCAACAAATCAGCCTTGGGTACGTGACCACAGTGTGGTTGACCTTGATCTGGGCACCAGACCATTAAAGCCCATTGCAGGGC
Source organism: Mesitornis unicolor (assembly GCF_000695765.1). Taxonomy (NCBI): domain Eukaryota; kingdom Metazoa; phylum Chordata; class Aves; order Mesitornithiformes; family Mesitornithidae; genus Mesitornis; species Mesitornis unicolor. Next base: position 5,370 of record NW_010179142.1, read on the forward strand.
TTGGGCCTGAGCCTGTTGTAACGAAATCACAGACTTGAGCCGGGTGTGCCAAGGCTTTGGTTTTGGCTGCGAGGAAAAAGCCAGACACCAAAGAGGGTCAGGAGAAACAACTGTTTTGTAACGGGATCCTCTCACACTGCTCTGGCTGTGACACAGATGGGCCAGAATGAAGGCTATCACTCCTAGTTTATAGCCATTAGCAACCATGATCTTCCTAATATGAAACATAAATAATAGTATTATTAATAATAATATCAAACTGACACATTATCAGCCTCTACAGATGGCTCTATTCCTCCTAATAATTTTTTATTTTTATTTAATGTTTGGAGATGCTGTAAAAAGTGACTAGTGCTTCAAAATGTGACCTCTGTGGGGTTTAAAACCTACTGAATCAGATGAGATATTAAAGCATTCAGTGTAATGTATAACTTAAAGCTATGTTTTTAAAACCTTAATAGGAAATGTCTGATGCTTTAGATTACTATTTCTTGAAGTATAGTAGGCTGAAGAATTTGCTTCAGAGGGTCTCTTTATATCCAAGAAGAGCTACGGTGAGAATACACAGTATGTTCTTCCTTCACCTTGCCTCTAAATAGATGTAAAGGAATTAGCGTGTATTAATAATACATCATGTTTCTACTTTGTTTTATACTATTGTACATATGTTCTCATACCACAATCAACAGCACCGTATTTAAATATCTCCAAGCAGTTCATTAAAGAAGGTGATTAACATCTGTCATGTGGTTTTTTTTCCCTCCCCCTGTCTCTGAGGAGAAGAGGATGTTCAGTGGCAGACCTGATCTTGGTAGGGATTTATCATTTGTATGGGAGGCTTTTTTATTTTGCTGAGGTTCGATTTTATTACACAAAACTAGCTGTTGGGATAAACGTTTGCAAAGGCAACTCCAAAAACAAGTCTGCTTTGCAGTTGAAGTGGAAGCTGAGATTTAACTGAAGTGAATGTTCAGAGACTGGTGTGTGGTGGGCATCCTGCCACGTCCTCACCTGCCAGGAGACCTCCCATGGGAGAGAGTGGAGCTCTTGACTGTGGCTGATATAGACTGACATTTTCATGGGTATTTTCACTCTCAGCTGCATTATTGTGTGGACAAGACCAGAAATCAGGTTAGTTACAGCATTTTCCCTCATAAGATCTCCAAGGTTGGAATGACCATGGCCTCCATTAGAGTAATTTTGCAGCGTCAACCTTAGTGAGTTAAATCTTCCTAATTTTTCCTTTCAGTTTTACAGACTCATGGTAGCTATCCAGGGTAAGCACAGAGATTTGTCAAAATTTCTACATCATCTCTGCAAGCTTTCATGCGAACTAGAAGACCACTGGTAGCTCTTAGTAATAAATTTACCGCTGTCATAATATTTCCTAATGCACTTGGCTCACATTAATTGTATTCTGTTTGTTTTTCTATAGAGAATTTGGTAGCTGCTCAATGGCAGTGGTTTGGTACCAGCTGGTTTCCACAGACAAGCTGGTTGTTATTGTCTTTGTCGAATTTGCACTACCAGTATCCATCAATGGAGGGAATTTTGCAGCCAGAATTCACCTCCAAAGATGGGGAGGTCTCATCCCTTCCTTGACTCTCCCAGTGAACAAATCCTTGGCCTATGAAGAAGGTTTTTTTTGTACCTCCAAAAATCTGTGTATGGGAGAGCGCAGAGGAGAATGGGAAAATAAAGGACAGGGAGAAGGTCTGTGTGTGCATACACAACACACACACACAGAGTCTTACAAAGGTCCCAGTGGGGAACCCGCACTAAAGGTTAATGCAGCCCCAGGCTGTAATTAGCCTTTTGCACAGAGTCTTCTTGTTGTAGAATCTCTATTTATGAAGGTTTTCAGGGGCAATGAACCACCAGTCCCCTCCCCCAGTGCTCCCAGTAAAGCCCAGTGGCAGGGAACTGGTGAAGATACTGAAGTTTGGGAGGAATGCTGAGGAGGAGGGCTTCCCCTCTGATGGCTCTGGGGCTTTGCCAGGTCCCTTTGAGATCCCAGGGATTCTCAAAGATGGGGAGAAGAGAAATGCACGGCCTCACTCAGTGCCTTTTTTTCACAAAGTAAGGGCTAACCTGCCACCCTGGTTTAGAAACTCATTGTCGGGTCAGTTGGTGCCAGCAAATTTGCCTGTTAATCACATATATCTCTGTCACAAGAGGGAGAATTTGCACTGTCCTGTTTTAGGTCACACAAGAAAGGTTCCTCTTCATTGGCGTGCAAGAAATTAAAGGAATTGGAGAGTATGGTAAATATTAACATTCTTATGAACTCAATTTCCTGCTGCTCATCCAAGTTCAGCTTACAAAAATGTGCTGTCGTGCTCTTTTGCAGTAGCTGTTGTTGCAAGGCGCAGCAAGGATGTACTGCAGTGATCAACACTTCTGTTCTTGGTGGAGACAGCTCCTAGGGTCACCCCTTCAGCAACTAGCACATAAAATTACATCGAGAGTATTTGTTATGATCTGGGTTTGCAAATCTTGCATGTGTTGAAGTCAATAGCACTATTGAATTTTACCAAATGAATGCCATTTATTTTTAAAATTCAAACAAAATATCTCCTTTTGACTATGACCCGTTCAGGAATCCGCATAACATCAATGCGGCACTAGCGAATTCCTGAGTTAGTGTGAAAAGGCCAGCATTTAGGGAAAAAAATCTGCAATATAAGAGTGCAAAAACTAGAAGGGAATCAGACTTCATGCGATTTGGTTTGGTAATCTCATGCAGATGCTGTAAGCTTCAAGGGTTTTCTTGGTGTATGGAGGGAGATGGGGGAATACAGCACCCCACGGCGTGCTTTGGAGTTCAGCTCTGTTAGTGCTGAGTGGAGTGACATTGTCTGATAAACTGTGCTAACGTTTTCAAAAGGCAAATCCCACAACATATTGAAACCTCCTGGGACCGTGTGTAGGTGTTGTCAGCTTCACTGCAGGCACAAATGCGAACTCCCACCACTGGGATATGTAACAATTTGTAATGCAACAATTAACAAAAATATTGACATAAGTATGTACTCAGCAGGGAGCTGGTATCTCATAGACTCACTAGAGCGACTGTAATACAACATATACAGTACCACATCAATTCTTAATGCGGGCCGGTCTCCTATATAAATTACAATGAAAGCACGGATGTACGTATATGTGGAGCTGACTACTTGTATGATGCGGCATAAAAAATAAAACTTCCCTTTCAGATCAGGTCCTTTTACTTGGCTGTTGGTAAAGTATGTTATAAGAATGCATATTTTTTAATGTGAAATGCCCGTCAAATTGTATTATCGTCATTGCCAATTTCACAACTGGCAAACCGTGTTAAACATAAATCTGCAAAATTATAATTAGGAAAACATTTTGCAAACCATTCTCCAGGGGATTTGGAGGTTAGTGGCATTATAAATGCCGTGGGTTTTATAGCGTGTGTGATTCCTACTCCCCCCCCCAAAGCAGACACGCATACACCCATACGCACACGCAGTTTCCCATCACTTGCGTCTTGTCCTCCATCTCAACTAAAGTAAATAAGATATCCACTCGGATAATGGAAACTCCACTAGCACTCTGTTAGTGCCTTTTCATGCCAATTAAACACATTTTATACAGTCATAGTAGATGCTCCAGTGCTTGCACACAAGACTCCAATAGAGCTCAAGCAAACAACAGCACAGCAAACGTGCTGTGCAATACTTCATCCAAGTGACCCTTCTCTATTTGTTTTTATCTGCTTGAAAATTATTCCAGTGGAAAACAGGCATTCTGAAAGATAAGTGTTAATAAATCTGTAAGTGGAATCAGCCAACTTATCTGTTGCTGATTACTTTGATAATAAAGATCTCACTCTGCTTAATTTAAATTAATACTTCCTGCTTTAATGAAAACCCAGCTAATAGCATAAAGAAATGTTGACAGATATAGTTAATGCATAAGCATGCATTTATTTACCTATGATAAGGGATTTTAGTTTGATCTTGTGCTCAGCCCTGCTTATAATTCTCTACAAAGAGAGCATTTGCGTTTTAGTTTTTATACTAGGATTTTTTTCAAATTTTCTTTTGGTTAATTTTGAAAGGATTTCATAGGGGAAATCTTCTTTCCCTTCACAGTCTGCACACCAGCAAATTACACGTGGTTGTTATACCATGGGATTTTATTCAAATATTTGCTGTAACTTTGTATTTATAATGCGGCCAAAACATAACAGGATCAAATGGGGAGCCAAAAAGCTGACGCCGGGTTATCGATTAACCCCCGCCTTGGCAGACCCCAGTCTCTGGGACTTTGCAGCCCCATCTCCTACGCCAGCCAGGACCTTGGCCGGGTCCCGGCAGCGCGCAGCGACAGTGACTCTGTGTCTGGAGGCCCCACTGAGTTGTGAAATGAGCCCGGCTCCAGCACCTGCCCAGGCCTATTCCAGCCCCCAGGCTTACCAAAGCTCTCATCTCCTCTTCCTAAAGAGGTGACATATATCCTGCCTTAAAGACAAGACCACTATTACAAACCCCGGAATATAAATTACACTTTCATCTTTCTTTGGTTTTTCTTTCTTTTGCTTCAGTTTTCATTCCAGTATAAACTTTCCTGTCAAAAGGACATTTCTGATGTGTCAAATTCAC
>NW_010179142.1:15000-29898 GCF_000695765.1 Mesitornis unicolor
TTTTTCCTCAACAGGATACTCTGAAACAGGCTCCCCACCAGCTCAGCACCACCACAGCCACTCTCCTTTCACCCAGCACATCCCCATGACCAAGCAGCAGTGCCTGGAGAACTGGATCCAGTAAAACCCAGGCAAGAAAATCAAGATCTAGACCATAAATGGTTGTAGTAGGAAGGCATTGTATTACCTGAATGTCCCACCCAGTCTTGTGTCACTCCCCCCCCCAAGTCAGCTCAGCAGTTCTTCACTAAATGGCTGTGCTCAGAGCTGCTCTGGCTTCCCTATAGCAGCACAGCACAGGCTGCCTTACGTGAGCGGATGAAATATAGCTAATTTATTAGAGTGAATCAGAATCAGGAGTTAAGTTGCATTTTGAAGCTTGAAAGATCTCAGTAAGTGCTTTATAGCTGTTAACTTTTCAAAGTTAAATAATTGGCAATGTTTATGGAAAAGATAACAAGTACAAATGGCTATTTGAATGAGTGGTATTCCCTAATTTGAAGAGTAGCAAAATGAAAAAGTGTGGAAGAATAGAACAGGGACTATAAACTGTGGCTAATCCCCAGTCCTGCTTCAGATCTTGCTTAAATTACTGATGATTGGGTTTTTGTCAGTGAAAACCTTGCACAGTCAGAGTACAGCTCTTAAAGCCTAAAAGATTTAAGTGCTAATTCAGCAAATTATTTAGGTGTAAGCTCATGCTTAAATTTGTCCTTCTTCCAGAATGCGCTGTTAAAATTTCTCATTTAATGAGAGAGAAGGGCATATTTAATCTCATTAAATTTAAAGAAAATTTTATCGCTACTGCCATAAATAAGGTTGGACCTCAGCGTGACAAATGTGGGCTGGGCAAAGCATGCGAACACTGCCAGGAAGGAGGATACGTCTGTAGTCAAAGCTCCACATTTTCCAAAAATCTTCTCAGGGAAACAGCAGGTATAATTTCTTCTGTAAAACCTGGCTTTCCTGTAGTGTATGGAAAGTGTTGTTTGGACCTCCAGTTTAGCAAGAGCCTATTGAATGTCCTGTATTCTATACATGCTTCCCCTGCCAGGTTATTCTAATTAATGGCTATTGATTTAAGTCTTCATAGAATCATAGAATCAAGTGTTCTCTATTCTGTAAAAGATAAGGATAGCAAAAGAGTAATTTCTAGTTGGTTTCTCTGTTAAATGAATCTGAAAAAATATTTGTATGTAGGATAGCTATTAAGTGGATTGATGAGGATCTTATTTAGTAGGAGAAAGTCCCGGTCTTTGATTCCTCGTCTGAAACACAAAGGCCCAAAAGGAGGAGCAGGAGGCACATAGCGTCACATTTTACTTCTTTCTAACTTGGGATTGCAAAGGAGTTCTGGTCACTCTTTCTGCTCCAAACCCTTCCCCAGGGCACTTACAGTGTGTGGTGGATTGTACAAGACACAGGTGGAAAGAAAATGTTCAGTTACTCCTTTATGCCACGAAAATCAGTTCTTCAGGGCTTCCTCCCATACTGGATAAACTAAAAAGCCAAAAAAGAAAGAAGTATGGGGCAGGAGTTCTCAAGCTTACCTCTAATGCTGTACTGCATTTCAAGTTTCTTACATTGCACCTTTAATTAATTGATTTTTTGTGGTATGCAGGCAGAACTGCTCTTGCTGGAAGGAGCTGTGTGGTCACATACTGGTTACAGACAGAGGAGAGACTCCTAACGCTGGTGGTTGATCCATGGCAGATGTACATGGCAGCACCTCATTTCTTCACCTATGGTAATGACTCTCTATTATTCCTTTGGGAAAAGAACATCCCAGGTGGAAACCCACCAGTTTTACGGCACAGATAGGCTGTAGCCAAATCTTTAGAATTAAAGAAGAATTAAAGGATGAGGTGGTCTGGTTGGCACACCTCAGTCACAAGAAGGCCAGGCTGAGGGACCAGGCAGGACCTTCTCTTACTCTGGGACACTGATGATGATCCACGTTTGTTTGTTTTTTTGCATAAAAGATTACTTTAATAAGATGATCACTTAAAACCAAACAATATACTGCGTTCAGTGAAAAACCCAATATTATAAATGTTTTCTGAAAATGTGATGTTTTCCAATGCCTCTTGAAGGATCTCAGTAATGGCCATGAGTCAGTCAGTCTCTCTTTCCCAAAAATTTTCCTTAGAAGTCAGCCCAAGGAAATAAGGTATTTGTTACACTAAGTGCTTCCAGCCCAGAAATCTTCCGAGCAGGATTAGCAACCACAGCACTTCCAGTCTTCATGATTTTGTCTTGGTCATGCAACATTTAGTGGGGTTTCGAAAACCTTAGCATCTGGATTCAAGCGGATGTTTGGAAATCTGAAATTTTGGGAAATGTGCTTTTGTGCTGCTAGAACTGCTGTATTTTTAAGCCATTATTTTTAAGAGTTTTGTGTATGAGAGCTTGGTGGGCCTGGCATAATAGGGATATGAAGATGGATTATGGAGAGAACCGGAGTACTCATTAGGATAAAGAGAGGGAGGCCAGGCTGCTTGAACTGAATGACTGATTGGGCTTTCTTCTGCCTTCCTTTCCGAAGACAGTGCGCTGCATTTTGTGTTTTAATTTTAAAGATAATTAATTTAATTCAGTACTTTATAGGAAGGTAACAGAGATGAGGACATTTATTATGGGCCTACTAAGTGCAGGCCACTAATCTCAGCTAAATTTTACCAATTGGGAAAATATTAACAATACCTCTTCTGCTCTCCCTATATCTCCTTGTTCATAAACATTGGCTTCACTCTTGTAACCAAGCAGGCATAGAAAGATTCTGATAAAGCAGATCCGCCTTTTAATAGCATCGAGATGTTGACCACGGTGGCTTGGCCAGCATGGGAAGGTGCACTTCAAAAAGGAGCTCTGAGGGGCATCCCCAGAACGGCTTGCCACATCTCAGGAAGCCACTCTAGTGTGGTACTTATATTACCTGAGCTGCGATTAATGAACTGCTGAGTGATAACGACATATTTGTATGGGTGGGAGCATTGTATCACTAACCTGCTGTACTGTAACTAAAAGTAACACACACATTTAATGGTTTTAAGAAGTTTTTTCTACTTACTTTTCAGATTTAGTCAGGCGTGCTTAATAAAGAAGAGGAAACAGTTTCATTAAGAAACAGAAAGTGATCCTTTTTATAGAGCAAAGGCACTTTGCTCTTTATGTGTCCTCCCTTACTACTTTAAATTAGTACATGGCGGAGCTGAATATTGTTTTTAAGAACAAACCCATTTCTATGTTCCCAAACCAAATGCAAGAGGAAAAATACCATTACTTCGGCACAAAAGATAAAAAGGGGATTCAATTTTAAAATGCTTGTGGCAATGAAAAAATATAACTTCGAATGTGAGCCAATTCATTGAGGCCTTAACATTCATTTGTTGCAAATGGAGGGGGCAGCAGAACCCAAAGTTGGAGCCAATTGGCATCTTCCAGGCAGGGAAAGGTCGAGCGGTGGCTCCCCGTGTGTGTGCTGCTCCTGGGCTTTGTGGAAATGCTGGTATTAAACAGAAGTTACATCTGAGGTCAAGTGACCGCAATAACAGGGGACACGGCGAGCCCTCAAATCATTCCCTGTGATGAAAATGACATGAAGCTGACATAATATCTGAGGTGAGATGAAACTGAAATCCTCAGCACCTGAACACTTCACCTACTGATGGGTAACCTGACCCTAGCCAATCTTATAATCATATCCATGTCAAGGGGGAAGCTGCATTTCCCGGAGCAGAAGGTACAGTAACTCGCTTTGATTTTTTTTTCGTGGCTCTGACTCTGCTTCTGGAATGATGTTGTTAAAAGTTTCAATACTCTGCTTTAAGCCTTTCAGATCAGTATCTTCTGCAAAAAATCAGCTACCCACCTTTGTGAACAGACTCTGCTTTTGGAGGCGTTTCTCTTCATTCGAGGCTGTGTCTGCCATCTATTTATGGCGCAGTAGCTGTGCATGCTAAATGTGGTCCTCAGTGTATTTTAGGAGATTGAGGTTGGGATCAGATACGGCACTTTCAAACTAAAGACCACCAGAGAGCAAGTACTTGGGGTGATTGTGATTTGTTCAGTGATGGTAAGTGATTTTTGGCAGAGGAAGTAACCTTTTGTAATGAAAGCACCTGTTAAGAACAGAGAAAATAAGCTGTTCGTTATACTGTTCAAAATATTGGATAACTTTTATGGTGAAAAAACACTTCTTAATTATTATTACTGTCTGTGCATCTTAACTCTTTAAGTGTTATCTTTTAATTTATCTTTAAAATTGCATGCTGGAAGATCCAGATTTCAGAGAATTCTTTGTGCTTTTTGATTCGCATTTTTCTAAAGAGGGCAAACAAAGCTCAAATTAAAACCCCGTTTACATAAGCAGAGCTGGCCCACGATACTCCTCCAATATTTTCTGAGCCAATATATTTGCAGGACCCAAAACAATCACTGCACTCAGCTGTCAGATGAATCAGCATGTATTTAAATCAAAGGCAGCGAGGAAAGACTACATTAGTTCTGTTCCATGGACCTGTCAAAGCTCTGAAGAGATTAAACGCGTGACCCCTTCATCCCTAACATTGCTCCACAAGAGACATTTCTGTCACTATTTCTGCCACTTGGCTTTCTGAGATGCCACGAAGCCTTAGGGTGACCTCTGCTACATTTCAGTGTTGTTTATTGATTTCTGACCCAGTGCTTAATAGTTTTCCCAGTCCCCCTGAATGGCTTTTGTAAGCAATAGGGTTTGTGCATCTCACCGATCAATACCTTTTATATTTACAATAAAATTGAAACTGCTTCTGCTGGGGGTGCAGCCCAGCATTTGTCATCCTTCAGCGAGGGAAAACTATGTCATTATCTGAATTAAAACATTTATTTCTGATTAAGAGAGTGTCCTATCTCATTAATTTTTCCCTTTCCAATAGAAAGGGAATAGAATCCTATTGATTTTTGCACTTTTACACATCTCCACTGCTGGGAAGATAATTGAGAAGTTAGCCAGAATAAATGAAGTTTCAAGTCTAGCAGGCCAGCCAATACCTTCCAAATTCAAGGTGTTTTTATGAAGCTGGATTTTAATTTGTTGGCAAGCTGAAGCAGTGGGACTTATTCGGCTGAGTAAATTGGATTAAGAGTAGAATCTCCTTGAAGCGTGTCTTGGTGAATGCTGAGGGGCTCGTTCCCCCTAGACAGCCGCAGACTTGCTTTAGATTTATGCTAAGACAGCTTCCAAATTGCCCTCCTTCAACACTCAAACTCGCTGCAGGAAGTGTGGATTAGCCGACCAAAAGCTTATTAACGCCCTTCTCATTGTATCCGCTGCCTTAAAAACAACCAAGCTCTCATCAGCGGCTGAACTAGACCTTCAGATTTTCTGTGTCAATTGATTACTCTTTATTAGAATAATGGGATTAAATCAAGCTTCATTAAAAAGAATTTGCTTTGCATGAATCCCTGCTTCTGAGGGCCTTTTGGACATCAGTGTTTGCAATGATACTCCAGGTATAGGGCACTGTTCCTTCTAATGTTTTTCTCTCTATGAATTAGCAACCCATGTACCATCTTAATTTCCCATATATAAAGGCCATACGATCACTGTGTATTCCACTAGAAAACAGAATGTGTGTTATACAATGAGAACGATAAAAGTTTGGGTTTGAATTACGTGATACAATGTGTATTTTTATAAGTTATACAGAAGATTTTTCTTACAGGAATCGTATTGGTGAGTTTAGAGAGTGAAACACGTCTTCCTAAATATATTCTTTTTTAAATTGAGAAGCAGATCTCTGTATAAAACTAAGACAGAACTGGGGAAAAAAAACAATCTACAAGTCTTAAGTCAGCAATCTCAATTCAGAGACTCCTAGAGAGCAGTCTGTTTTCTCACTTTTATTCACACATTCTTTACAATTTGCTTTTAAGACACTGATTTATTTTTCAGTAATCCAAAATATATGGGATGTGAGTTAAAAAGGAAAGACTATAGTTTCTACTCACTCCTGAGTTTGTGATTTCTGACTCTGCTGGAGCTTTTGGGAAGGGGAGGGGAAATTTTGGGAATGTTTGAACATTATGAATTTCTAAGGAAGAAATACAAAATATACACGAAAAAGTCCCCTGAGAAAGCATAGTAAATGTGTTAGTTATAACAAATCAACAGCACTAGATTAAAAATGCTGTGTAAGTGAAGAACTTAATTTCTTGCTGCATTTTAATGCATAGTCCCGAGCACCAAAGTATGCAAAAGGTTGAATACATTCATCACAAACAGTTCTGTTTTCTCTTTTACACCAATGAGAAATTACAAGATTACCAATGACCTTCCTACCAATGAAGCACCATAATTATGGTCATTTGTTATACAACAGAGATGAATGGAGAGAATTTACATAGAATAAAAATATTATTTAACAGCTGTTATTGATGTGTGAAGTGTAATCCTAATTTATTTAAATGCTATAAATATATTGGTAATGTATTCTTTTCAAATTAACCTCATGAACCTTATACTGGCAAAACTTCAATTAATATTGCACTAAAATCCATTTTCTCATGTTACGGGAAATGTTGTGTGGGCAAAAATTCAGAGCTACGATGGCAGCGTGGTATCTGCAAGTTCTTGCTTGATTTTTTTCAGTCCTTGGTTCAGGCTAGTGGTATTGAAATTACGAAAAACATACTTTAAATTAAAATCATGCCAAACACTTTTGCAAAACTAATTTTCTTGTCGTTTAAATATGCAATAGCAGTTTCTGAATGAGTTGCCAAACATTATTTTGCAGGTGTGTTTTTCGGTACTATATTCTACTGTGTTCCAAGGTTTGAGAATGAAATAAGAGTAAAGAAAAGAAAAAGAGCCATTCAGGGCATTTTTAGCTCAGGTCTCTCTGGTTTGTATACTCGAATACTTAAGAGAACAACAGGATGTGCTGAATTGTTGCAGCTTTTGATGTATCGCAGGACCCAGGCAGATGTTTGCGTGTGTGTGTATCTGTGTATGATACTTTTAGGTCGCTCTCTTTTGTATTCTGTCTGTCTGCCCCTCGCTGTCATTATTCCATGTTCATCGACAGAAGAGTTACAGTTTGCAAAAACCTATCAGGTAGGCTGTACACCGGATAATTGAGGTGATGATCAGTGCTAGCGAAAGACAATTGATAGTGATAGTGTCAGAGGCTGCACCTAACAAGATCTGCGCCTGCTGTCTCCTTTAGCCTTTCCTTGGGACGGACAGAATAGGGAATAACACAGCCATGGCTGATGTGCATCAATAGATAGGATGGCAGCGCATAATACTTCTTGGAAGCGCAATATGATGGTTGTATCTTTTGACATCGCATCGGCAGGTTATTAAATAGAAATGTGAACTATTAAGAGATGATCTTGACTCTCAATACATTTTTATCAAAGTCAAAAAATAGTTGACGCCATTGAGTGGTTCCTCTCTCTGAAGGAGCAGGAAAAATCTGGTGCTATGGGAAAGTCAAGGATTGTAACTGCCCCTTGCTTAAAGAGGAAGGCAGACCTCAAACCACAGAACTTTCATAGAATTTAAAAATGTAAACATGCATATTTACATCAGACGATAAATAAATAGCATTTCAATTTCATGAATGTATGAACTGGAAAGGACACTGTAACCATCTCAAGCTTCCAAGTTGGTTGATCCGGGACTTCTCTCTGGTTCCGAGTCAGTGGAAAAGCAGCTTTCATCGCTTCACCCTGTCTCTGAGGATATTAGTATCTGAAATATTGTTCCCTGCAATTATAAAACCGAATGGATAACACTAAACTATGGGATTGTATTTAAATCTCCTTCTGCCAAAGCCATCGCATTCTCTTTTACCATTTTGGATTGCTGTTTGTTTTTCTGGACATTTCAAAACATAATTTTCCATCCTGACTTTTAAAAAGTGACGTCTTTATTTCAGCCAAAATGTTCCGTTCCTGCGGTGGCGTCTGTGACACCACCTCCCGCAGAGCTGTGGAACATTTTCACAAAACGGATGAGACCTTGCGCACATTCAGACAACTCCAAGTGACACAATATTGCACAGCTACATATTTTCGGTTACAAATGAAGGCTTGGTGTGGGCAGCTTGCAGTAGGATTTATCCTTTTATGCCTATCTGTAATGTATGCAAAAAAGCCATAGCTTTGCATGGCTATTAAACACCCTATAGTCTATATAAAAACATGCAAAGTTGAGGCTTAATAGCAATAAAATATTATGGGTACTGCCCTCACTCATGGCTGAATGAGCATGTCCCTTGATTGGGTAATTGGCAAACCACACACTGTAGCACACTCATGAATAGTCATGAATAGTCATTACGCCGAACAATAGGTTGCTTAACTGTATAACTCTGCTTTCCAAAATGCCTTTGAATCGGTCGCCGAGGCCCTTCCTCCCCGCGCAAGCGTTTACTTCCTGAGAGCCCTGCATTCTTCTTCCCAGCAGTGTGCTCCCAAAGCCATTACATGCTTGCCCCGTGCCACTGAGACTCCACTGTCTTTTATTTTTCCCTGAGGCCGGTAGCCTTTGGGAGGGACTAAGACACATTAATAGGAAAGATCTGCTCTCTAATTCATGGCATTTCAGAGAGACCTTTGAATATATTGGGCTCTGGTTGAATTAATGTCATTTCAGTCAGGACAGTAAGTTTACTGTAGTTTGTCAACTATCATTCATTTAGAAAGTCCAGTAATTTAACGTGTAGCAGAGGGCAGTGGAGATGAAAGACAGACCTAAATGACTGATGTGTGATTTTTTTTAAAAAAAAAATGTGCGTGTAGCCACATGGGAAAGCATCATTCAGTTGATCAGAGTGCAGTGGAAATACATTCATGAAGCGGGGCTGATATCTGCAATAAAACTGGCCTTAGTCAGCATAACCAGTAGCACCTGGACCCCCCTCCTTCTCCCCCAGCTTATGAGAGGTGAGGTCTGTCCCTTTAATGTGGGCAATTGATTGATTTATATCTGCATGATAGATAGAACGATTGTCATTGGAATTACACTGAGTTATGGTGACACCGCTTCTGCTCCACAAGCCACTCCCCATATGTCCTATAACTCAAAAGCAGAATGACAATAATACTATCTATGAAATTTATATTCGTGATTATAAATTAATTCTTTTTGGCTAGACCAGCAGCGGCAGCAGCCTGGCTTTGCAATTTCCAAACAGCATTTATGGCATTGGCTTGGGAATACTATCTATCAAGCTTGGTGACAAATGTGGTGGATGATGGTCTTTCCCGCCGCTGGCTCAAACATCCAGTTGTGTTACGGGGGGAAGAAAATGCCATAAAACAACAGGCATCCTTGAGCAGCAATTTCTGACCAGTGTTCCCAGCCTAACACCAAGCTGCACAAGTCTTCTTTAAAATGAATACTTCTTAGAAGAGAAACATGGAAACCAAGCGGTATTCCCATGAGAAGAGGAAAGAGCCAGAGGTGGAACAAAATAGCTATTGGAAATGGGAAAGGCTGCAACCCGGAGTAGGAGCTCCTACCCTCTTCAGGGAAATTCAGCCTCTGAAAGACATCCTTTGTCTGAACAACCTCAAAAACTTACTAAAGTTGACTGAGAGTTTTTCAGGTGAGGACCAGTAGACACACACAGAGTCACACAGGGATGTGGTGCTGAGCAGTTTGCACTTTCGCTCGGGATCAGCAAGGTTGGCTCCAGCACTGCCTGGTGCCACCACTTTCCATCTCCTGTCTCGGGAGTGAGGTCCAGGAACCAAATCACTGCTGAAACTGTTATTGTCTGTGAGATCAGCTCTGAGATCTTTGCTGCTCCTCACCTTAGGTACTCCGAGGGCAAGGGGAGCATTTTACCATGATCTCTTGTCACCTGCTGTCATGAGAAAGAGTGGTTGTTTGACTTTCCTAATTGCTCTCTGGCACCTTTCAACCAGTGTAGCCCACCTTAACCTGCTCTCACATGGGTTGCTATGGCATCGGCAGTCGCTGTTGTCTGCTTCTACAAAGCTTTACAGATGGCAACGGTGTGCTTTAAGGCAAGAGTCCCTCTGTAAAATGGGCTGTTGTGGCAAAGGAGCATGTTACCACTGTGACCCCATTAATGTGTTGGTCTCAGGGGAGCAGGACAGTGAGAAACTCCTCCACAAGGCACTGAATTATCCTGAGTGTTACAAGTAGCAGGGGATTCCTGCCATGGTCCTGGTTATAAACACAAGGTTGTGGGAGCAGCTTCAGGTGAGACCAATCCCATTGAGCTCTGCCTTTGCCCTCCTGCTTGATTTTCCTCCTCTGCTCTCTCACTCCAGCCAGGTGAGCTGACTTCCAGCTCTCTCTAAGGCCCTTTTCTACCCATTTATTGTCTGGATTTTTTTCCTCCAGCATCTTCTTAGCTCTCCTTTCTGAAATACAGGGAGAACCTGCAGTCTGGCCCTTTCCTTTGGGAAAGTTTTGATACAGTAAAAACTCCATTTCTTCTCTGCTGCCTCCCCCTGTTATCAGTAATAACCTGCCCATTTTACCTGTCCTGTCCCTATTCTCTATTTATTCTTTCATACTCCACTGCCGTTCTGTCCAGCCCAACCTTCTCCATTCCCATCATTAAATGCTTTCCCACCACCCTTCTATGTGAATTCTGGCTTACACTTGGTTATAATAACAGAAATGCGTGTTTATTACACTGTAAGTCTCCAACATAGTGAAATGCATTAATCGAAAAGGTTTTTCCATCCATTCCAAGTGAATGGAGATGCAGCTGTATGGAATTTAGCTGTGGTGCTTGAAAATCTATATAGACAGCAGCCAGGAGAAAAAGGAAGATTGTTCATTTACATAGTTTGTAAATTTGGAAATTCAAGGTAAAAGATGGGCACACCTGAAGGCACCACAGGAGTGGATTTCATTTGACTCCAAGTGGTGTGCATTCTTGAAAGGCCAGGTGGGAGTAAATGGTATTGCTAGGAGAGCAGTCTAAGAATGGAGTTAATTCCTACTTAGGCCAGCTTTGCAATACTTTTTTATGTAAATCCAGAGTGATACTGAGGGACAAAAGAGCTTCCTGAACTCTACAAGCAGATATAAGTCTGTGATTTGAGAAGAAATTAAACGACCTCAAGCCCCAGAGAGGTTGCCACCTTCTGAGGGCAGCCCGAGGATGCTCGCCAAAGATCTGTGGCCACACAGGAGACTAATCCTTTCTCTGGTTATGAGTAGATCCCTTCCAAAAAAAATGTGTTACTTGGCTGTGGATCTGCATTTTGACTGTCTGATGAATCAGACATAAACTATCCCGGGGTTTGAGGAGCTCATTATTCTGAGCACTTGCTGTTCTCCATGGCCAACTATCACAGCCTGGAAGAGTTTCTGCTGACTCGTCTCTTCCAGCCTTTAAGACAAACTCCTGACCTTGCAGAGCATATTTAATTGTGCTGGGGCTCAGCGGAGACCTCGGCAGCAGAAGTTCCACAGAGTCATCCTTCACTTCCACACCTGCAGCACTGCTAGGAGCTATTGAGTCTGCTGAAGGGAGAAATAGATGTAGGTTCTTTATCTAAATGAAATATCCTAATGCTGGTAGTGCCAAAATCAAGCGCAAATGTTAATCTACTGGAAGGTAGAAGCTGTAGTATGTAGTTGCTCTAAAACGGAAGAGTGGTAGTAAGTAGTAAGTCATCAAGACCGTGATTCTGCCAAGAGGCTGTTTGTTTTTTACGTTATGAATAGAGGAATATTTTCAAAATTACTAATTTAGGAATAGTCACTAGGTGCAATTGGACATGAAGTATATGGCCTTTTTTGGCCATACTACTACCTCCGTACTTGTAGTTGTGGCAATTTTTTGGCCATGCCACTACTGCTGCCATGCTTGCAGTTACAGCAGTTTTTTGGCCATACTACTACAGCCATACTTGTAGTTATGACAGTTTCACAGTCTCTAAAGATCATCAGTGTTGAAAAGTGTAACACAAGCTGGGTATTACATTGCCTGAAAATACAAGTAAACTTGAGTTTTCATCATCTGTATTTTCCCTTCCTTGTTTTCTAATTTTAGACTTCTGGTCACCCTTGCAGCGTGGAAGAAAAAATAGGTGTGACATGATGCACAGTACGTGATGGTTATGTGGTTCTAGGTTTGGAATACCCTCCATAAATCTTCTAGGCAAATAAAATGGCAAGAACTTTGGGTCACTTGGGAAGGAGGTCAGATTCCCTCTAAGCTGCTCCCTGCTCTATTGACCCTGCTGCTTCCTGGTACCCTCTGCTCCCTCCCTGGGTGATCTTTCCCCATCCATAACCACAGCTTGTCACTATTCCTGGGACACTATCCACACCGTGTTCCCCAAAACCTCCCCATGGCTGGGTCACATCACGCACAGCATTCAGGTACAGTTGTCTGCAGTGTTCCTCACTCTGTGCCATGACAGGATTCACTCTCTTCACCTTTGGGGCATCTCTGCATAGAAGTAGGGACAAGCCAAAAGAATCAGAATGAAAAGATATTTATTTACGTAAGTAAAATGGGACCAGAATAATTTTAGGTATGAAACTACAGAGGGGATGGAATTCCAGCCACTATTAATGTAGCTATTGATCTGTAAAACAGGTGGTAAAGATACTGATGAAATTTGAAAAATATTAACAAAGCTGTGGAAAACAGAAGCACCCTCAAGCATAGACAGCTCTTCTGAGCTCTCTGTGGTTTTAATGGATTCTTTTTTTCAAATTTATTTGAAAAAAATTCATTCCCCTGCTGAAATTCCAACTTGCCAACTCTCAACCCCAGGTGGATTTTTATAGCCAAGATCTAAACCCCTGAAAAATAGTGGTGTACAGTATAATGGAAATGCTGACACAACCTACATTACAGCTGCATGAATTGTGCCAGTATAGTTTATGGAGAGCACATTTTGGTTTTGTCAGGTTTTTAAACACAGGCTGTTGTAAATTTGAAAGAAGACTGTCTTGTTAAAGCTTTAAGACTGTACATATTAGCAGAGATGGATCTGAACCAGAAGTCTCTCCTTATAGATGCCTTCCTGAACTTTGGGAGAATGGGAAACCTCACCTGAGCATCACAGTGGCATCATTAACCAGTTTTGGTTTTTTACTAGGAAGAATTATTTGTGTTATGAAATACAGCCCTCAGGGCAAACACAAAATATAGGAGGCTCTTCCCCTCCAAGAAACAAGCTGGGTAGTAGAAGACTGTGAGGACAATCAGAAGTGCAGTTCACACTGCACAAGTTCATCAGGCCAGCAACAGGGTCAGGATTAGAGTCTCAGCCTGTTGAAACAACCCAGATATTAAAATTATGCTATTACCTGAAGTCTTAACACCTATGGCAGGTAAATATTTACCTGTAGAAATAGCACTGAAATGAAGGTGTTTACAGGCTGAAGCCATAGCTATGATTCAGAAAATTGAGTGTTCTGTCTTTAATAAGTGCTTGTGGAGGAAGCTGAATTTAGGCTGCAAACCTGTTGTCAGTAGCTTTTGGGAAAGTTTATCCTGAACTCGTGAAAACAAAGTCATCGTGGAAATGCAGCTAAAATCTAAATGTCACCACTTGCGCCCCAGTGTAATTTGATTGATATCATCAGCAGGAGGTTTCTCTGGTACAACTAGAAAGGTGGCTTCTTTCTGAAGGATATGAAATCTGGCTCATGTATGCATAAATTAATGCAGAAGAAGGTAAAGAGGAAAAAATCTATTTAAATCTGCATTAATCTTTTATTGGCTTTTCCACTTCTCATAAACAGTTTGTAACCATACATATATCATCATACCAAACACCACGTATAACTTCTCACTCAATAATCCAATTGATATCAAGGTGATATATTCAGTAGCAACAGTTCTTAAATGGGCCATTTTATAACCTAGGCAAAGGTTAATCATCCTTAGCTTCTTAAGTGTGATCTTAACAGTACTGCTCATGCTTACCCATGAATTTCCAGCAGTGCTGTGGTTTATAGCTAATTAGGAGACAGATTCTTCACTGATGTTGAAAGGAAAGCCATGATGTTAAAATATTATTAGTAGTGCTGAGTGCCCTATTTTTGGGTGCTCAGCCGTGACATGTAGGGCCCTGACTGCCAGAAGCCGAGGTCTCAGCATTTTCTGATTACAGGCTCTCTAAAGAGATGTCACGCCAATATCCCAGGAATCGAGGACATCAGAACCACTTGTCTTTTTTGTTATAGTTGGCTCTGTTCAAGTCTTCCTGTCGTCTGTCACAAGTCAATCAGCGGGAAGCCAAAACAAGACATCGCTCTCCATCAGATTCATATTCACAGTGAAGCAGAACATCTGACCTGGTGGCACTGGAGTGACACCGTCAGCAGGATCAGCAGGCTGGCGTGGTGGCCACACCAAAGGCTTCCATCATGCCTTAGATGTCCTGGAAATGAAATGGTGACGCAGCTAAATTTAATCTCTCTCATCCCTCTTGAGAACCTCTCTTCTTCAGGCTATTCCCACATAGACAAAAAGATTTTGTCTCACTGAACCTATTTATTGACCGCAGCTGTCACCCTTGCTCTGACCAGTGACCTTATCTGAATATTCAAATCTATCGTAGATCACAAGTTCAAATGATTTTCTTACCCTTTGAAAGCCCTGTTTTCATAGTGAGCTGATTGCAAATGACAATATTATAAGGGCTGTAATTGAGATTCTACAAACAATTTGCACCTCAGATTTAAAAAATAATATGTACGGAAGTGTGAACACTGCTGACATTTCCTTCCCCCACCAGACTGTGGAGTTGATCCCATTTGTGGAAATGAGTGATGTCCCCTTCAGGTACTGAAAGACACACTGTGCAGCAGACTTTTATAGGGACTTGCTGAATCTGCAGCTGCAACATAGAAACCACTGATTCAGATTCACAGAATCACAGAATCACAGAATC
>NW_010179143.1:0-5173 GCF_000695765.1 Mesitornis unicolor
GTGCTGTTGGTTCAGTTGTACCTGAACCAACTGTGGACCTTACCAAGTTCAGAAGTTTCCTAGCGACATCCTTAACCCGGGCTCCAATGAGACAGCAGACTTCTCTGTGAGGCGGGTCTACTCAGGATATGAGACCCTCTGTTCCCCTCAGAACAGTCCCCTACAATGATAACCCTTCTCTTCTTTGTGGAGGAGGTTGTGATGTGGGTGGTAGGCCTTTCTGACTGTGGAGACCCCTCTGATGCAGATTGACCATCATCCATGTCCTCATTTGTCAGGCCTTCCTCAACCTGAGCCTCATACCTTTTGTTTAGAGGCACCTGGGAGGGCGAGGTGGACAAGGAGGGAGTCCACCTGCTGCCTCTACCTTGAACTACGCTCCATTTACTCTCTCCATTTGGGTTTCCGCCTTCTGCCCGACAGGAGCAGGACACAGGGGGCCCTTGATCCTGCATACTTACAGTTGGAAGCTCCCATTTTTGTTTCAAGAAGGACAGAACCTGTTCCGGCCCCCTAATGCTCCTTAAACTCTCAATTTCCTGCTGTAGCTCCACCACCAAGCTGAGCAGGTTCATCCATCTGTTCACCGCACACACAGTTCTCAATTCTGCTACCGATTTCTAGAGAAAGCATCTGGCACTCCCTGCAGCCTGTGGCCTGAACAGCTGTGTCTTTCCATGGTTGCTCCGTCTGGGTTCCCACATCCTTTCTGGTGGGTGTTGAGATCCTGACCCTCTGCTGAATGGAGACCATGGCTAAGCTATTGCCTCCCTGTGCTTGTTACTGCCTGTGCTGGCTGGTCAGCATCGCTGCCCGCCAGGGGCTCTTTTCCTAAGGGTAGGGGTGTGGTCACCCTTGACTCAGCCCACACTGAGTCAGAGCTTCCCTGCGTTAGCAGCACGTCCTTGCCGCTCTGGGAGGGTAGAGGCTAGGGAACCCTCTACCCCCGTGCTTTTGCTTTTGCCTTTGAGGATTTAGCCATGGTTTTGCCACTTCAGGAAAAGTTACCCAGGGTGATCCTCCGCTCCAGAGCTCTTCGCCTCAGTGGCTTTGATGGCAAATAAATAATTGTTAACAAGTTCATGCACTTTCTAAAACAAGCTTGCAATGTCAGCTATAATGAATTTGTGCCTTAAAATTAAGTTAGTTACATTTTAAGACATGTATGTCCATCTACAAAAAACCCCACAATTACTTTTTGTCCAACCCAATACATTTTGCAATATGTTTTTGTTTTAGGGGAAAACCATAGACTGGATTGAAAAGGGAACAAATCTGCAACACAATGTTGTTGAACCAGAAGTAAAGCTTTTTAACATGAATATCTTGAAGAGGCACTATTATAAATTCTGAAGTTCTAGCTGAGGCATGAATACAAAAATAGAAAAAAGTTAGTGGCAAAATAGCTGGGCAGCAGAATTATATTGGCTATTATTATCAGTTGTGCCCAGTGACAAGACAAGGGGCAGTGGTCACAAACTGGAACACAGGAGGTTCAACCTAAAGATAAGGAAAATCTTCTTTACTGTGAGGGTGACAGAGCACTGAACAGGCTGCCCAAAGAGGTTGTGTAGTCTCTTTCTCTGGACACATTCAAAACCCGCCTGGATGTGTTCCTGTGTGATCTTCTCTGAGTGACCCTGCTCTAGAAAGGAGCTGAACTAGGTGGTCTTCAGAGATCCTTTCCAACCCCTACTATTGTGTGATTCTGTAATTCTGTGATATTGTCCAGACCTTCAGTACCTTTAGTCTGAGACCACTGAACAAAAGATGAAGGCTTAAATGATTCAACACATGAGAAACTATGTGAACATTTGGTAGCGAATATTTAAAATGTTCTGTGTCTCAAGTTTCACAACCTTTTGATAAACTCTAGATTTCTCCATTTTGCAATGAAATCAGCAATGAAATATGTGTCAAAGGCTTCTGTGTGAAGCACTGAGACAAAATCTCAGAGGGCATGAGAGAAAAATGCATATATAGAGCAAAGAGTTCAGAAAAAAATTGTTGGTGAAGGGTTCAATGTGGGCCTGGGAGTTTGTTTCAGGTTCCAGATCAGTTTTCTTGTTCTGTACTTTTTGTGTGTATTTTTCCTCCTTGATTTTCAGAACCTGAAACTGAGTGCTCCTCTGGACTGTTTTAAGTCCTAACTCTTCCACAAAGCTTAACAGATTTAGGAGTACAAAGAGGAAGCAGATGCGAAAATATTGTCTCATTCTGCCTGTAACTTACAACTTAGCATATCTTACATATATATAGCCCCTTTCATGTTTCCATGCTTCAGGAAACATTTACTTGGCAATTCAAAAACACAGGAAAGGAGAGTCTTGCTGTGCAGTAGTTAATATTCCTAAGGTAGTTTCTTTTGCTGGAGGTGTATTCAGGTGCAAATCCAAAACTCCAGCTACAAGTCATAGCCAATTGCTGTAATGACGTAGATTCAGTGGGAGTTCCACAAGGGCTTACCTCAGAAAATTGCACAGAAAGCCCTGGTCTACCCGTATGTAGTCGAATTGAAGATACATACCGTAACAACACAATTATACCTTGTAACTTTGGTTTTATATTCCTTCTGAAAGTCATTCCTCATCTCTACTAATATAGTAGAAATATTTCCCACTGCTTCCATAAGTATTTAGCTCTTCTTTTACCCTTCTTAACACCTCCATGTTAATGTTCATGTCACAGACTCCTAAAGTGGGGTTTTTTCCAAGTAATCAACAGATTTTTAGGAGCTTAAGCGCTAATTGCATAGTCATTTATTATTACCATTATGCAAAACAGTTAGCATTTATATTAGTAAATGTAGTGATATTGAAATCTGAAAGGACACATAGTCTGACATGCATTTTGTATTAAATGAATTTTTGGCAAGACAAATATACCAGACTAAATTTTGCAAGACCTTTCCTTCACAGAGAATTAACACTGGGGGGGGAGAATAAAATTTACCTATTAAGTAAAATTGTCAAGGTTTATGGGTGAAAAAATATCAGTCATAGAGGAAAAAGCAATCTTAGCTCACAAATTTGTTTTGAGAATTTATCAATGGGAGCAGGGTTGCCAACAGCAAGCATTAAGGAAACATGAACCAAGCCCCAGGAGCTGCATGTTTCTTAGTCAATCTCACGTCAGTCCTGAAAGGCGGTTATTGCCCAGTCTATGAATATTTTAGTATATAGTGCATACCAGTTCTACATAGCCAGAGGACCAAGCTAGCAAATCCATCAAGATTACCACAGGGGCTGATATGGACTTCTTTCTCTCACAATCAATCCCTCTGTTCCTTCTCTCATTTTGGAAAAACTGAGCAGCATCTTATCTTCAGTGCTGTTTCATTACCTAAATAAAGCAGAGAGAAAAAGGCTCATGCCAGCTCATTCTGCAGAGGCCATCTGCAGTCTTAACACCTTCCCTTACTTGCATTTGGCTCTCATCACCAGTTCCCAGAGGCTTGAACAACTCTACTTGAAGTAGAAATGGGTGTTTGCTCTAGGAAAAGAGTGTAACAAGGTTGCTTGAGGAAAGCAAAGTATAGAAAATAATGAATAGTAAGATGGTTTAATTTTGTGTTGCTATTCCTCTCTCCTTGTGTCACAAGAGAACATTTTAAGCTATTAACAGTAGCAAACTGCAAAGTAGTATCAAAAGAGTCCTTTTTCATTTACTATGCCATCAGACTGTGGAACTCACTGTCCAAGAATTTATTAAAGATCAGAACATACCAAGATCTAAAACATTATATTTGATCTATTATTTCAAAACTCATGTACTATATACTGCATATAATGCTTCTCTTTCCTCAGTCATTCACTTGGGTTGCCCTAAAAGGACCAAGAAAAGGGTGTTCAAACAGGCATTTTGCACCAGAGTGTGTTGTATCTCCTGACATCTCTACGAGCTTTGCTGTTGGAGACAGAATTTCTTTGTAAGAGTTTGGAGTTATATTTTACTTGCTCGAAAAACATATTGCAGATTTTGTAAAAACTTTTACATCTCTTCTGGGTCTTCATATACTGTGATGCCTGCCATTTACATGGCATTTGTTGCAGAAGGATATACATATTTAAATAATGCTCCATTGTGAACTCACTGACAAAATGTTTCCTTCCTCTGCTGCAGTCTGAAAACAAGGCTTCTTTGGAATATGGACTAAATAGCATTTTAATCTTCCTGTACAAGCCACTTGTGTGCAGAGAGGCAGTAATGTAGTAGTAGAATCTTAAATTAAGTTCAGAATTCTACTACATTCCTAGAAAGACTTAAAATAAAGGTGTCAGATAGACAATAAAAGATTTATAGGGGGATTCCCTGCCAGTATTGTGTAAAGCCAAGGACAGGAAAAAAAAAAGAAAAAAGGAAAAAGATATCTTAAAGGCAAATTGCAATTCAAGGGTAGTTTCTTCAACAAATATTTGGAAACTAGAGATTTGGACCATTGGTGGGTGTACAGTCTTCTGTACAGCTCTAAAGCCAAAGAATGTGTCAATGCTGCTTTCAAGCTGTACATGTGCTGGTACACCAGTGTGCTAGATTTGAAGGAGGGGAGGAAAAGGATATAACACAACTCACTAGCGACGAGCCTGTGGGTGAAGTGCTGACATGTGTGGGATGGTGCGCTAGTGAGACTCTTTGGACTACCGTCCCAGTGGAGGTAGGAGATGGAGTTCCATATAGCAACCAAGATGCAAGGGTTACTGACAGGATAATGTCCCTGGAAGCTCCTGAAAATGGCCCAGCAGAAATTAGGACTTCTCCCTGTGAAAAGGTTGCAAGGTCTTTAGCCTGACTGAAGTATGTCTACAGCAATGCACGCAGCATGGGCAATAAGGAGGAGAAACTAGAAGCCATTGTGCATTGGGATAACTAGAATATAATAGCTATCACGGAAACATGGTGGAATGAATCACACAACTGGAGTGCTGCTATAGATGGGTACAAGCTCTTCAGAAGGGATAGGCAAGGAAGGAAAGGTGTTGGAGTGGCTATGTATGTTAGGGAATTCTATGACTGCCTAGAGATTAGCGATAGTGACAACAGGGTCGAGTGCCTATGGGTGAGAATCAAGCGGAAGGCAAACAAACCAGATATCATGATGGGAGTTTGTAATGGACCAGGATGATGAAATAGATAAAATATTTTATAGGCAGCTGGGAGAAGCCTCGCATTCACT
>NW_010179144.1:0-4187 GCF_000695765.1 Mesitornis unicolor
TTTACTGAAGTCAAGGTAGACCACATCCAAATGACAAAAATATGACTCCCCTCTCTGTGGTGGGTACCAGTCTCTCCCAGCTGATGGCAGAGCACCACTCACACTGTTGTTACGGGAGGAGTAACATCCAGTTACTCCCGCAGCTTCCTCCAATGTCCCAGGAGGTTTGTATTTCATTGTCAAGATAAAACTAAGTTCTTTTACATGGCACAGAAAGAGGTCCAGTTAAAAAAACTTATGGTTTATTTTTATTTTTATTGTTGGTGGCTGTTACTACAACAGAGATCACCAGGATTATAGTACAGTTCCTTTTATAGAAAATCAAAACCAACCATTCTTAGTGTTTTTAGTGGTTTTGATATAGTCATGGCCAGTAAAAATCCAGAAACCTAGTGAACAATTAAAAACCAGCATCTCTGAAATCTCTGTGAAACTGTGTAGTCAGACTTGAGCTTTGTAATTTGTATCCATTTTTTAAGTACCACTTGTTTTTCTTTTTTCTGTGTGTGTATATGGTCAGGGGTCAGGGGTGGGGCAGCACTTGTTGAGTTTTCTTTGTTTAGTTTTGTGTTTATTTGGTGAAGTTTTTTGCAAAGCTGGGTAGAGAAGATTCTTCATGCGGAAAAAATATTAAAAGACTGTTTCCCTTTTCTCATCTTGTTTGCTCATTCATTTAAATTTGCTGAGAATATTCATTCAGTATGCACAAGTTTTTCTTTTTCATGAAAGAATGCGGAAGAATATTCATTTCAGAATGCACGTTTTTTAAAGGATGCTCAATTTCTAAATGTACTTACCTTGATGTAGTAATGGCAGTGATCTAAAGCATGCAGAGGACTGTGTGTGTGCATGTCCCTTTGCGTCTAGGGAGCAGTTATCCAATTTGTGAGCATAACTAATTTCAAAATGTGTCTCTGGAGCAGCAATGTTCTCTTCTGCACTTTCAGAAGAAACTGGTTTGACTTCTCTGTAAAATGCTTTTCACTTTGAGTTTCTGCTTTATGGTTTTATTTTTTTGTGAGTTGTTGCTAGTGCCAGAACGGCTGTGCAAAGAGCCAGTGCTTCCCCAAGTGCCTGAGTTGGTGTGAATGCTTGCTGCTTCGGGTGAAGCCTGTCACTTCAATTGCACTTGGTACTATCCCAGGTTCAGTGGCCTGTCCAAGCACCTTCATGTTTTCAAATACAGATTTAGGAATAATTTTGTGCTTAAATAAAGTTAAGGGTTTGCTTTACACCCTTTGCTAAATTTATCACTGTAACAAGTGATAAAAGGAGATAGGAACCCAGGCCTGTAATGTAAGATTAGTCCTTAGATCGTAGGAGTTAGGGGTGCTCAGAGCACCTGCACGTCTTTGGGTTATGGAGATGATGGATCCTTGGAGTTATCTGTTGACTCTAGCTGTAAAAGGATAAAGAATTTAATGAGGTTAAGATTTGCTCAGAAGATTTATTTTGTGATTTTTTTACTTCTTCTACTTTTACATCTACTTTTACTTCTTCTATATTAGGAAGTCGTATGTTTCTTACAGAAATGTGTTTTCTTCAAAGATAAGTACACTCTGATTTATTATCATTGACATGTCATAGACAGAAGTCATATATATATATATTTGTATTTTATATTACTATTAAAATACAAGGAAAGAATTTGGAGATCTAAAATGTCATAATGTCTTTAAAAATATGTAATGAAGAGAACGTATCTAAAGCAAATTATCATCACTGTCCTTTCAAACATAAATTAGATTGTGATCTCTGAATCAAGATTTCAAAGTTTGTTCATGTTATCTTATGGTATGTTCTTTCTTGCAGACCTTTGTAAATTCTCTAACTGGATGTCATATATCATATACTAAATCATTTAGCTATTTTACACTTGTGTGGTAGTATTGCAAAATGAGGACGACTCAGCCAATTCTAAGGATATTTTTACTCTGTTTTCTAGCTGACAAAATAGAGATAATGAAGAATGGGCTGATTTCCTGGATGTATTTGAAAGTCTTTATAGAAAACTAATAATTTTCCTTTTTCTTTTTCAAATAAAACAACTCTAAATGCTTTGTTGTTATTGTGTTTTGTTGGCAGAGGTACAGTGGAGCAGATGTCTCCACATCAGTGTCGTGTCCTGCTGTGGAGGCTGCATGTTACAGATTTCTTTTACGAATGGAAGTATGCAAGACTGTAGGTCAAAATCTTCTTCAGAATCAGATTATTTAATATCAATATTCTTATGGTTAAAATCTACCACTACTTCAAAATATTGTTAAACAGTATTGGTTACTTTGTAGCTTGAATTAATCCCTTGTCAAAGCACTGTTCAGTTTGGGGATGGAAATTTTTAGGGGGGTTAAAATTTGTTCATCATAGCCAAAGTACTTTTTATTTTATTTTCTTTTATTTTTTGCAAGCTGAACAGAAGCAGAGCAGCTGTTACTCAGTTATGATCCTAACTAAAATATGCCATATAAGATGTCATTGATTATTTACTGTTGGCTTCTTATTTACAAAATATCGTGATAAATGTTTTGGATTTTTTTTCCTAGTGAAAGTGAAGAATTGCTAACATGAAGGGATAAATTCACTTAATTTATGGATTTATGTTTTGGGTTTTGTTTTTTGGGTTTGTTTCTTTTTTCTGTAAAGAATTAACTTTTCCCAATTTAATGTTGAGGTTTCTCTGCACTCACTTCTACTCACTTCACTTCTTTATGTGGATCATCTTTTATCCTTTAATCATTAAGGTGCCCATATTAAAAGTAGGAGAAATTTATCTGAGAAGATGTTCATTTTTCATTAAAAAAAAATCTGGTAGAAACACTTGAAAATAGAAGATATAGTCAAATTTTTTGTGTGGAAATGTTGCACCTGGAGGGAATTTTTAGCCCTAGAGTCACCTTCTGTAATGTGAAAGCTTTCCTTTTGTCCTTTAGAATATCTGGAAAAATAGAAGTTTCAACAAAACGTAAGATTTCTGCCTTCCAGTGAATTTTCACCACTATCTAATCCTTATATCCTTTAATATACCTGGTGTCCAGAACATCCTACATGGCTAGTAGGAATATAAACTGCCTTTGATGTGTAGCACAGCTTTGAAGAGGCCCTTCTTAAGAATCTTTACTCTAAAATAAACTTTTTAAGAACAGGCACCTTCCTTGTCTTTAGCTCAGGGGCAAAAATGGAAATATTATTTATCTTCTTTACTGAGAAGTCATTTAACTGTAATGTTCATTGATAAATGTCTGTTCAGTGGTCCTTCTGCTGGGATTTCCAGAAACACTTCGAATCTATGAAATACAAATGTTTCCTTGTTCAGCTTCCTTATACACCACTCATGATTTCTGTAGCCCAGTAAACTGAAGATTCTTGTAGCTGTTCTTGTAAGCTTTTCATGCCTTTGATCACCTTTGTTGCCTTTCTCTGTACAAGGTTTTCAGCTTAATTTTAGTTTAGTCGTATGTTTTTGAGAGAGGGTGAATATTATGCAATATTCAAGGTGCTCAACCACCATGGAGTTATGTAGTGAGTGATCTGATATTATCCTCTGTTAGTTTATAGTAAATCTAGATGTTTTGTTATCATTTTGGCTTCTACTGAAAAGATTTTCCAATTTATATTTTTCCTAAGCTGCAAGACGACCACAGGACTCCAAGACGACTCTATAAGAGTTATAAATCAAAGACTTTTATCAGAGGCTGCGCTTTTATAGTCCACAATCCCTTAGTCACACTACATAAGCATTTCTATTGGTTACATATATGTGTCCATATTGTCTAAGCTAATACATGATTGGTTACTATCTTACATGTCACCACCCACATCCAGATCGAGTTGGTTTACTTCCACTTCCTGTTGGTTTACTTCCGGGTCGTTCTCTTGCTGCATCGTCGTACTTTCTCTTTCTTTAACCCTGTGTCATCTTAAGGTGGTCTTTCTAAACTACAGAATTCTTAAGGTGGTGATTCCAAGTCATAGAACTTTATATAATCATATCCATTTTAATTCATGAAGCCTCCAACAATTCCCCCTTTTTGTATTTGTGCTACAAAAATTGCCTGCGATGCTCGCTGCAGGGCCCTTTGCAGCAGAGACATGACATGGCAACATCAGTAGCACAACTACAACAGCGAACAAAATAAATAATCCTGTTTTCAATAGCGATAACATCCATTCTGATAATCCCCAACCTT
>NW_010179145.1:0-446 GCF_000695765.1 Mesitornis unicolor
CTTTTTGATTTCACTTGTATTTTTAAGCAATACTTAAGAAATGCTTTACAGTTCACTGAAACCATGAGCTCTGGCTTTTTATATGTGCATTTAAGGACTTGGACAAGAAAATCAAACCATACATCAGCTGGGACAGTGTGTTGGGATGAACAATTACAGCAGTAAATAAAGCTTTCTGCTGGCATACCAAGCCAGACGGTTACTGTCTTCCCATCCAGTGAGCTGCCATTTGTTAACAGTTGCTTGTTAGGGTCTTTCTCCTCTAGGCCCATTCTTGGTTTTGTATATGTTGTAGTCGTCTTGACAAGGGAAAAGAGGCACTTAAATTCACAATGCCTGTGACGTCTGTTGCAGCACTAGAATTACAAACCTCTTGCATATTTTACTTTTCTGTTTTTCACTGTTTGGGAATCTCATTGGCTGTCTTACATTTTAGTTTGTGGGTT
>NW_010179146.1:0-7300 GCF_000695765.1 Mesitornis unicolor
GATTCTGTGATTCTGTGATTCTGTGAATATTGCACTGATGCTGCAAACTTCCTTTTGCTGTCTGTTGACTCTGCATCTTGATATGGAGGTAGAATGGATGAAGGGAAATGTTCCCCACCTATATAAAATGTAAAGCATATAAAATGGAAACCCACATTCTTCCTTCCTCTTGCTTGGAGGTACTGTGGGGACAGGCAGCCTGTTGTTCAAGTTTCGGAGGTGTAACAGTTTCTCTGTATTAACTTTTCATCTTTGAAACCTTCTTTTGTAACTTATTGACTCCCTGTGAGAAAGGAGCTGAGTTTTGAGGTCTGAATTAGTGCTGGTCTCTAACTGATTGCAGGGGCACTGCTGACCTTAGACTGATTCACTTTGGTGCTGAGTGCTCAGCTTTCTTATCAAACGAATTTTGACTTCCTCCTTTTTTATCCAGTAAAAAGAGAAATACTGGACTACATTTTATGCAACCTGTTATTATCTGTTCTCCATGACAATTACATAAATATGATGTAGCAGCCCTGCAGAAAAGGACTTGGGAGTACTGGTGGATGAAAAGCTGGACATGAGCCAACAATGAGCACTCACAGCTCAGAAGGCCAACCACATCCTAGGCTGCATCAAAAGAAGTGTTGCCAGCAGGTCAAGGGAGGTGTTTTCACCCCTCTGCTCTGGTGAGACTTCACCTGGAGTACTGCATCCAGTTCTGGAGCCCTCAACACAAGAAGGACATGGAACTGTTGGAGCAGGTCCAGAGGAGGGCCACAAAAATGGGCTGAAGCACCTGTCCTACGAAGACACGTTGGAAGAGTTAGAGTTGTTCAGCCTGGAGAAGAGAAGGCTCCAGAGAGACCTGAGAGAAGGCTGGAGAGTGACTGTTTACAAAGGTGTGTAGTGGTAGGATGAGGGGCAATGGTTTTAAACTAAAGCAGGGTAAATTTAGATTAGACATAAGGAAGAAGTTCTTTACTGTGAGAGTGCTGAAACAGTGGAACAGGTTGCCCAGTGAGGCAGTGGAGGCCCCATTCCTGGAGACATTCAAGGTCAGGCTTGATGGGGCTCTGAACAACCTGATCTAGTTAAAGATGTCCCTGCTTACTGCAGGGGGGTTGAAATAGATGACCTTTAACGGTCCCAACACAACACATTCTATGATTCTGTGTCTACATAAGGAGGTTAATTTGGTAGGGAGGTGCTTCTTTTAATCCTCTGAAAAGTATGACAAAAATGCAGCAGTCCCTAGAAGCAGTGATTTATGCTAACCTCAATACAGTAACTTAATTTAAATCTTCCTATTTACTCCCTGCACAGAGTATAAAATGCTATAGGCTCTGCAATCAGATGCACTGCAGGTAGTGCCTTTAATCTGTATAATACACTCCTGTCCAAGTTACTTCATATTCTGTATCTTATTTGGAAGCCCTCATGATCATAAACAGTTTAACTGAGTTGGGTCTATAGTCTATGGATTTATGTTCCCTTCTGAATAGAGACTCTGCTGCAGAGTATTTTCCTCTATAAATTTCTAATTAAAAATAGACTATAATAAAACCTTGGCTGGCAAAGCCCCTTATTTAGTTAACCAACAGGTATGGAATCTAGAGTCACACTGCATTTTTTTTTAAAGTTGCAACAAGAGATTGTGGAAGGATTAGGAACAAAAAGCTTGAGAAAGGCAGAGAGCAGTCACCAATGGCTGGCAAAACCTGACCTAAATTGTCAGTTTACCCTTTTTAGTCACAGAACTTACGTTTTGAGCTGGTAAGTCCTTCTTCTGTCAGATTTTCTGGAGCTTGGGATTTTGCATTTATTTTGAACAAGTCATCTGAATGCTTTTTGTGGGTTTCTTGGGATGTGCAGGCACAGATAAATATATATGATGTTCTTGACAGATTTGCTAAGTTATATCACATACTCTGTTTCATGCTTTTCTTTTTCTTTCATTGTACGTGTTGTTTTGCACTATGTCACAGACGATGAATTGAAGATGACAGTAAACAATGTGCCTGACGTAGTATCTTGTACGTGATCTGAGGGCAATGTCGATTCCACCCTTCAAGGATTTCCCTCAAGATCTGTACCTCAGCTTCAGATGTGGCAGGGGTAGAAAATGCTTCCTGTCAGAACTGAATCTCTTTGCACAATAAAACTCTACAGATATGCTTGCAGCAAATTCTGTTAGAAATGAAAGTCTGTTTCTGGTTAAAGTAGAATAAATTTGATCAGTTTAGTGCAAAATACAAAATACACTTCCAGTTGTAGAAATGCATCCTCCTATCCCTTCTGCAAAGGGTATCTCTCCTTGCAGGAATGAAAGTTACTACCCTCATTTACCATTACCTTTTACCCTGTAATTATCATGTGTGTGCAAAAGGGATATAGCTGTATCTATTTGGATGTCTCAGCATATATCTTTTCCTTTGTCTTTTTGGTGGCATAAATGCCTAAATGAGATGGAAAATGAAGAAATAGGTACAAGGAACAGCCAAAGGTTCAGAGGTTTTGTGATCTTCTGAGGCCTTGCACTTTATAATTACTGATGGACTGTGGATTATTGCAGGACTGTATGGGACCATTGCATCTTTAACATGCAGGCCATTAGGGAACCACAGGACTCAAATATATTTTATTACCATAAAGTCTCAGAGCACCATTCATGGTGCTTTCTGAAATATTAAACTACTCTGCACTGCAGTCACTGATAAGCAACTGGCTCAGGTGCTGCTAGCAGCCTCGAGCACGCTAAACCCCCTTGGGAAGCTGTGGAGACACTGTGGGAGTTAGTGTTGTCCTAAGACAGGCACTTGAAAGCCAGCTGGGGTGCTCCTGCTCATGTAGAGAGAGGGGAGCAGACTGAAGTGGAGAATATGGCAGCAGGCATTGCCCAGGCACCACGGGGACCCCCAGGCTGCCATCTGCTTCCAGCTTGCCCGTGGCTGGCACCTTACCTTGTAGCAACCTTCACTTCCATCACAGAAAGGGATTGTTTTGACTTTGAGGGGTCCAGAGGTGGGAGACAAGGCTTGGTGGTGCCTAGCACCTGGAAAAAGGTGTGTGCCTCTTGGCAGGTGGCTGTGGACTCAAGGCTCCCCAGTCCAAAGTTTTTCCTCCTTCTTGTGTATTGAGCACCCCATCATGTGCCATGGTAGCACTTCATTCATTGAATCAGGAGTCATGTTTTTAGTTTTGTTGTAAAAACCTCATTGCTGCAGGTTTTTTTAAAAAGGTGCTCACCTTACTGTGAATTGAGCCCAGTTTCAATACAATCCTACATATGCATGAATATTAACTGAAACTGGTGCATAGTAATTATGTGAGGTTGACAGATAATTTCCATCGAGGAGCAGGACTGTGTGCAATTAACTTGCTGAAGGAATTATATGGGCAATTATCATATATTTTGGGTAATGAAGAAATGCCAACTCACTAAATGGATGTCTTCTGAGTAAACAGTTATGTTCCTTTCAAACCTCATTTATATAATGAATGATATGCAAACTGCATTTGGACTGTAATAGATATAGCTCAGGTCACTAGCTAATTTAAAATACATATAAATAATATAACTCCCTTGCACACATCATTAGTGGAAAGTACCAAGTTTGGAGACTCTGGTCTTGAAAATGGGAGCTTTTAGTTCAGAAACTGCTAGACTCATTTGGCAAACCACTGCACAGCTCCACACAACCTTCTGCAGGTCAAAGGAATAAGTTACTGTTCCCACCACATGAGATTTTCCACCTTCTTTCCCCATCTCCTTAACCCCAAAGTGTCTCTTTCTTTCCTCCTCTGAAATACAGTAGCATCCTAATGTAATTTCGTGCCCCTAAAGAGTTATTAACTCTTGAGAATAGGGGCCATTTAAATTTTAACTCCATCAGGTGTTTCACAAGAACACTGCTTTTTCCAAATTGTGCCGTACTACAAATAGCGATAAATCCTTTCAGGAACCATTTTAGCCGTAGAAGTGCCCGTCACCCAGACAGTCCATGATTGACTGATCCCAGTGCACAGCAGTTACTCTCAGATTGTCTCTTAGTAATTGCACGTGCTTTGTCATCAATTTTTTTCTTAGCTTTTCATGGATTAATCGTCCTTAGCAAGTCAATGGCTAATAGGGCCAGGGCTGTGCTATGTTGCTGCAACACAGAAGCAGATCCACTTGAATTATCTGATGTTTTCGCCACTGTTTCAGCTGAAATTTTTAGGGATGTCAGAACATTTTTGTGCTGACAAAGAAACAGAGTGCTTCCATGCAGAGCGTTTGCAGTACAGCAGATCAGACTAAGGTAGAAACATTTTCAATGGCAGAGTTCTTACTTCAGTCTTTAATTACCACAGGAAAAGCTTAAATGCATCACTCAACTTGGTTTAAGTTTCAGTGTGTTTTTTGAATTGTCAAAGGCAGAGAATAGACATTTTTCCATATAAATAAAAATTTGCAGACTTGAATTCTTAGCAATCATAGCAACTTACAGAATTAAACTTGTGATTATGGATGGCTTGGAGTTCAGAGGTTCAGAACACACAAGTTCTGTTCAGCTACAGAATCTGCTCATGGATTTGAATATTAAGAAGTTTGGAATTGTTTAGATTCAAGTTTAGAGAGGAGCCATTCACAAAGATTAGACAAGTATAGGTTTCAGTGTGGGAAGAGTTCATTCTCACTAATCTTTACTACCCACTAATTTCATAGATTAGAAAGTTTTCATTAGTATTAACAAAATTGGGCCACCAAAACATAAAAAGGGAACAATTTGTTTACAATTTTATATTATGTTACTGATAGCCAGTTAGGAGCTGAAACTCCTACAGTTCAACTGACACCTAGAAAGGTGCTCTCTGTCCTTCCTCCCATTTGGAGGATAAAAAGCATCTTCCCCACTTCCTTCTCCTTTCCTTTGGGAGAGCAGTGCAGTTGCCATGGATTTCTCCTTTCCTTCCACCCTGTCTCAGTGCACTTATCTCTGTGAATGTTGCAGCAAAATTTGCTTTCCTTGTTTTGGCTGAATTCCACCATGTCAGTCATCCTGTATGCAGGAAAGAAAGAAATCGCTATGAAATGGGTAGCTTGAGCCAGCTTTCTTGATTCCACTGAGTCTGGGCTAAAGAAATCTAGTTACTGTGGTTTCAGCTCTGTTATTTACCCTCTGTGGGGCCTTTAACCATTCATTTAGCTTATGATAGTTTATAGACAGGCATTAACTCACCTACCCATTCTCTAAGCTAACAGGAAGCTACACTGGCCAGTGCTAACTCCATGTAAATATATTTGACCTCTCATCAACGTATATGACTGTACCATCTTATTTATCTCAATTAAATAGTGTAGTCCTGTAAAGTACCATGTAAGCAAATCCTTTGCTTGTCTTTGTTACACTCTGTCTGTAGGACCTCTTAATTGCCACAGTAGAGTGAACATTTTGAAATTACTAAGGGCTTTTCAGGAACTCAGTATTAATAGTTAATTAAGTTAAGTAAAAATGTCTTTTAGTTAAGGGCATAGATAAGTTTAAGAGATTATATAGTGCTTTTTCGCTGCTTTATAATTAAAAGCAAGTCCCACAGAGGAGATATACCTTTTGGATCCATATCCATCCCCCAGCAAAGTTTATTCTCTTCCCTGCACCCTGCTGTAAACCATTGGCATAGTATGGTGCATTTAGCACAAGAGCTGCTATGCAGTGTTTTCAAGTTTGTGACCTTGTTAGAAGAATGCTCTATTTTTTTTTTTTGCAAGAGAACTGTAGTGTTTTGCAAGACAGTCATGTAATGGGAGGGTTGTGGTAAGCAGGGAACATATCTCTCAGCCTGAATCTCTCTAACTAGAGACAGTCTTGAGGCAGATTAACCCCTGAAGACACAGGTATAGCTATTTTGTCTAAGTTCTTACAGTGGAAGTTGCCTGAATGCTGCTCTGTCACTCTTGTTCAAACAGTGCTGTAGGTGATGTAAAATTGATACGCCACATGAGTCATATGCACATGATATTGTATTTATAGTATTCTTGTGAGGTCTCATTAACATGTATTATAAAAGTGCTTTGAAATTCTTCAGTGAAAGATATCATGTCACAGAGATACAGAGTATTTTCCAATCTTGACATCAGCTTTAATCAGCTCTTCAATTTAAATTGTCTAGATCTGAACTTGAGTTTGGGATCTTCTCTCTCAGAGTAGCAAAAAGGTTACAAGAGTGAAGTGCTCCCAGATTTCTTGGAAAACTGAGTGATGATCCAAGACATCTGTGGCTTGGGCACTTCCCACATTACATTTGTACCATAAACCATGCAGATTTTCTCTAGTCTTCCACTCTCAGCTGCTGCAGTATCGGCAGTAAAGCCACATAATTAACCAAAAATATTCTTTCATTATTATTCATTAACATAATAGCTGGGAATTTAGGCATATAGTCAACCAAAACATACTCCTTTGCTATTGAATTTGGAGTGGGAGGAAGTGTGGTGGAGGAGAGAACATGAGTACAAATTGCCTTTTCTCCTCCACTCTCATTTGTTTTCAGTACCGGGCAGGCTTGCTGCCTTCTGAAAAGGAGGGAGGCAGAAGCAGAGAGTTAAGGGAGCAAGCTGGAATTAGTCACTGCAGCGATCATGCATAGAGGAATATATGATTATTTCAGGCTGACTTTTCTTGGTCTCTTGTCAAAAAGCACAGTTTCTGTGTACAAAGTAGAGGCTTAGCTGAAGGATTTTCTGGGCCACCATGGCTGACATTAGAAAATAGTTCATAGCTGACAGCTTTTCAAACAAAATTATTTGTGAGGTTGTCGTGTTACTTCAGGTCTTGTGTGCTAACAGTGACATCCTTCTGCACAGAACAGAGGAGATGCAAAACTCTCATGGGGAACAAAGAAATGAAAATTAAAATGGATTTATTATCTCATAGCTGTGCTTGATGGCTGCAATGCAGACTGAAGGAGCAGTAAGAGCTCCTGGTAGGACGGGAAAACTTTTGGGCTGGTTGCTGTCACCATTGGATGAGGTAACCAGCTTGGTCTCCAAAGGAGCAGCATCAATCCACATCAGTCAGGAGAAAGAATACAGAATAAAGAGCAAGAAACTGCAGAATGCAACACACAGTCAAATCAGTCAGAGATACAAAACACTTATATTTCTAATCTACTGTTTTTTTAAATTTATTTTAAGAGTGAAAAGCATGGGAGCAAACCACATGCACAATTTATATGAAATTTGTTTCCTGTTTATATATTGTCTAAATGTATACATGAAGCAAATTGACAGAAGCTGTTGAGATTTATTATAAACCTCTATAAAAAGGAGGCA
>NW_010179146.1:7331-34243 GCF_000695765.1 Mesitornis unicolor
TGGCAAGGCAGTGTCATGTACATGGTGCAGTAAGGAAAGAAGCTGAAATAGGTACTTGTGTCTCCTGTTACTGGCAGAATACTAGCAATAAGTAATGGTTGAGAAAGTCTTTGAGAAAAAGGACAAAAGATTACTCTGTGCAGAATAACCAGTGAAGGGATTCGATAAGTAAGCTGATAACATCAAAACACACATGAAACATATTTTAAATATTAAGTGTTCAGTTCAACTCTCAGTTATCTAGGATAATAGGAGCTGGGATAATCCAAAGTTGGGGTAATAAAACGTTTATAAACAGGGTTCTAATAATATGTGCCGTACATCCACCTTGAAAACTTACAAACAAATTTCTGTAGTGAAGAGGTGCAGTCTTAAACTGGAGCCAGCAGAGAAGAAAAGAGCCTGAATGACTTGGGCTCTGCATCTGCCCTTATGTGGCAGTCCAGGGCCAGGGAAAAGCAACACCAAGATAATGAGAGCTTCAGCATCTGCCCAGACCCAACGCTGATTGCGCTGTGTGGATGGAACCCCTGAATTTGATCACTCAATGTGTAATAACAGTTCTGACTAGGAGTGGCTCCAGGGGGCTATTATTCAGAGCAAATAATGCTGTGTCAAGCCCTTTATGTTTCTCCAGTTTCTAACATGACACACAGTCACTAAAATAGACCTGGCTTTTATGAACCTTGTGAAGCTCCCACAGCAGAACAAGCCCTCCTTCTGTTAATTGAGACACTGAGAAATGTCTATAACTTCTCAGATTACTGAATCAATTTCTTTCTTCCTCCCCCATCTTCCTTGCTTCCTCCTTCTGCCAGAGATCACTGTAGCAGGAAAGAAGTCAAACAGCACACTTAACGTAGATAATTACTTCCTGGATGTTATCATTTTTCTTTTGGATATGCTGCCTGACAGTTAAAATCTTGAAGGAAAAAAAAATATCTGAGAGGTATTTAATTAAATCCCTCTTAAAAAAATCTGTCTTACCAGGGCAAAATCCTTCTTATCATTTTTTGTGTATGTAGAATCAATTAGTTATCACAGTGGTAACTTCTTCTGCCCCTTGAGGAGTTTTGTTTGAATTATAATCATTATTCTGTCTGTGTTCTTGGTCTTTCTCCCTAGGTCCTCATTCTGAGCTGCTTTTGCAAAAGCAGGCTGGAATTTCTTGGAATAGCTGACATGAAATACTCAAAATGAAAAAACAAAACCCACCATGTAAGATGTGGCTATCAAACATATTCTTAAAAGAGATTTTTTGAAACATGAGTTTGAATAAAACAACGTGCAAGTTTTTCAGCTTCAGGTAAAATACTTGAGTTCTCTTAACAAATATAGATCAATGCTAACATCAGTGAGTTAGCATAGTACTGCAGGAATCATGCTTTGGCCCATGGTATGGAAGTCACAGAGGCCGTTCTTGTAGGTCTATGAAGGTACAAATTGGTGCCAGTGGGATTTTCTAAAGTAAAAATTTATATACTGGAACTGTAAATGCCTTTAAAAATCTCACACCACTTTTCACCTACTGCAGAAACCTCTGCCAGTACTTTGCCTAGCCATGAGGCCAAATCAGAGTCATGTTGGGGTTAGCCACAGTGAGGGATGACACACTTCTGAGACCACGTCTCTAGATCACAGCTTCCCTGGGCTGAAATAAGGAAAGATGATCTTGCCATTAACCTGGCAGACTAAGACCCAAGGGAACAGACTGGATTCACATTTGAATGAAAAAGGAGGCTTTGTTTCCATCCTCACATCTACAGTTATCAAACTATGCTGTAGCAGGTGATTATGAGAATTGTAGGCATTTTGTTTCAAGCTACATTCATGCCAGATTGGATGCCTGTTTTTTTAATGACCTGCATCTGAATGATAGCTACTGGCTTTTCTAGGACAGCTTAATAAAACAGCATGGTCTTTACTTTCCAACTTCTGTCTTACCATGTGTAGATGCAGACTGCTTTTTGCTGGCAGAGACATGTTTTTGTGTCATTTGGAATTATTTGTAATGTGATTGTAGCAGGAGATTTCAACCAAGAATGGGGTCCCATTGTTGTAGGAAGTACAATTTTTTTAATTTTGTTGTTATTTATTTTGATATGGAAGAAGGATTAGCTCTGTTAGCCCTTAAAACACAAAAGTAACACAATGGCTCAAGGGCTGAACAGGCTCCAATGCGCTGTACTGCACCAGGCACAGTAATGGACCTAGTTTGTTTGAGTTTCTTTTCTTGGAGCTACAAATGGAGAAAACTTTGATTATTAAGTGAAATGGGTAAGATCTTGAGTCTTTCCTTAGATGTCAAAATCTTCTGTTCCTCCACAAACTTCTTGTCATGTTAGGGAACTAGCAATAGGGAGAGAGTCTGGGATAATAGCACTTTGTATCTCATAGTGGTGTGAAGAGGGAAATTTTGAGGAGCTCAAATGTGTCAGTGTGAGGCACAGTGCCTCAACTTGCAGAATGAGATTGTTATATGCTCATAAAGATCTCTCTGAATTGCAAAGCTGTCCAGGACTATTAAGATGTAGCTGTTTCATTTTATTTCTGTGTCTGCATGCATTGCTAACAATTGGTGTAGTGTGATTTTTTGATTTCACACTTGCTAGTTGCTGTATGTTTCAGGAGCACGTGTTGGTTTTGTTTCACAGCAAAAGCCCTAATCGCAAATGACTCCTCGTTGCTGCTGCATGCTTTCGTATCTATTCTGGGTTAG
The DNA here is from genome assembly GCF_000695765.1 of Mesitornis unicolor. Lineage (NCBI taxonomy): Eukaryota > Metazoa > Chordata > Aves > Mesitornithiformes > Mesitornithidae > Mesitornis > Mesitornis unicolor. Next base: position 10,051 of record NW_010179146.1, read on the forward strand.
TCGAAAAAGTCACACATTATGACAGTATGAAGGACTCAGAAAGAAGCCTGGTTTTATGACAGAGATGAAGACGAGTTACACAAAGGCAGTGTACTGAGACAATAATAGATCTCCCAAATCTGTATTCATCTGCACATGCAACTTTGTACATAATGGGACTTTCATCTGACTCAAGGAATACAGGACAAATTATTTCACAAGGATGATATGTCCTTGTACTGTTTCTCCAGTGAATTGGTCACAAATAAGTCTTCCATTACCATCACTCATGCATGTATTTTTTTTTCCTCTTTCAAGTAGAGACAATGAGGGAAAAAAAAATTCCATGATTTTTCCAGCTTCTGTTTTTACTGTGGACAGTCTGAAGACATTCCTGCTCTTCAGAGCATGGTCTCTAGTGTTTGAGTCTAGCCTTTCTTATTTATGCAGACTCTGCATTTGTGTGCAACTTTCTAAGGGCACTGAAATGTTTCTCTTTCTGTCTTTTTGGTATGTAAAGTGTGAGAACTGAATGAAGAATTTACAGGGCTAATAAGATGAGAAACAAGAATAATGTCAAATGGATTATAGTTTATTCGTAAACATGCAAATACTTAATGCAACTATGAATGTTCACTTTCACACGTATACTGGGAGATGTATTTGCAACAGCAGAGATAAGCAGAGCATGGCTGATTTTATTACCATGGGTAAATACATTTTTGCTTATAGGCTGACTGTGTATGTATGTACTGTATGTAACTGACTGTGTTTATGATCTAAATCTTTGGGGTAATTTAAGCCAATCATTTTTAGCTGGTGCTTGAAGCAAACTCAGTTTGCCCCCAGACTGTTACTGCTGGTGTTTAGTTAAGCTGTTGAGAAGCTGTGGCTTGCAAATGACTGTTGGTGCTGTGAGATGTAGGGAGCTCACAGTGCAGTTGAGTGATGAGTTTTTCCTCTAAAGACTGGGGAGTGGACAGAAAAGACGATGACAACACTGAGCCATAACTTTCTTCTCTGTGCTCTCAACAATCTTGGTTTCACTTGAGAAATCATCACAAGAACATGCCTGGATTGAAACACTTAGTATAACCTATTGTCAGCCACAAAAAAACAACCAAACCCCAAACTTTCTCGCTTCTCTTGTGCTTTAAATTTCTAAAGGCTGATGCGAAACAGCTTGGTTGGGAGCATACTTCTGTCCATTGACTCTTCTGGCACCTGAGTTAGGTGGCAAAAATGACATCAGGAATAAACCTGAGCTGAAAAACAACATTGTAGTCTGATGTTGATAGTAAAGGGATTTCATTGCTTTATGGGCACGCTGGAGGAGTAGGGGAAAAAATAACAATGTCTGTAAGGAGCTGGTGGAGAACAAGTCAAGAATGTATTTAAAATTTTAACAACCTATAAATAACTAACAGAAACCACTCGTTTGACTTGGTTACCAAAAAGCTCCCATTGCCATGGGGGCTCAGTGCTGCCAGTGTGCATGTTCTTGCATCTTTCTGATGCATAGGTTATGTATGTACGGGTACATAAAGGACCATACTCTGCAAGTGGGGAGATTTAAAAGTGCACACTTGACTTAAAAAAATGTATATATATATCTTGGTGCCCAGCTCTGATTTTTCTAAAGATCATGTAGATACTTTTCTGCATTATATGACACCTATATACATTTCCAAAACAGGTATTAGTGACTTTTCATGGTCTCATATACAGAAAAAGAAGAACCTGAATTTTGGTATTCTGAAAGACAGGCAAGGTTTGCTCACAGGGGGAATCACAAAAAATGTTTTCATTCAGTCAGAGTTGGGCCAGAGCTTAGGCAACATATTTATTGCTTGAATTTTGAGTGCAAGAATTGTTGAGATAAGGGAGATTTGTATATTTGCATTGCAGTTATTGAGAAATGACCATACTGAGACTGGCAAATGGCAGCCAGCTAAGTAGACTAAAATATTTTTTGCCTGGATTAGTGTAATGTGAAATGACCAGAGCTTATGTATGAAAGCAGCATGTGCTGTGAATTAAAGAAAAGGAAAAAAAAAATCCATGTAATCATCTCCATCCTTCCCTTTTTTGGTGACTAACATACTTCATAAAATGGAAGAAGAAAATACCATATACCAATACATGGTGAACTCATATCTAGAAGTTAACAAGGAAAGAAAATAATTATCGCTTTTAAATGGTACATATTTTTATATGTCACAATGATAATTTTATATATTGCATCGTCTAGTGACCTGAAAGCTTTTCATATTACCAATGAGTTAATGCCTAGGAAATAAAGCTCAGTAAATATTTACTGTGGAGTATGTCTGGGAAAGGTCATGCTGACTCACTTAAGGTCATGCTGTTTATAAAATCATCCCTTTCAGAAGAGACAATAAAGGATTAGCATCCTGAGTTAAAATGAGGAAATGGTGCTCTAAAATTATATATTTTTATTTTGCAGTCAATTCTACTTTGGGGAACAGATTTCCCACTGATTATTTCCACACACTCTTTTCTCAGCTTTCATCTCCCAGTGTATTAAGCCTTCTCTTGCCTGACTGACCATTGTCATGCCTGGGGAAAAGCTCTGTTAGGTATTAAAAAGGAAATATATAAAAGAAAGCTAATGGCAAAAGTTTAATTCTGTAAATTCTGCATTCAAACTGCCAAACCAGGTAGAAATTTAGTCTGTGCGCTCTCCATACTATTACTGCTGAGCTACCTCAGCCTAAGGTGCTAGGCTGATTAATGTATTTATAAAGGTTTTTCTGCATCTGTGCTGGCCGATGAATAACTGCCAAGTGTAAAAACCACCAGACAGCATCAAGGAATAATACCTTCTATGAAGAGTGCAAGAAATCTGAAGAACAGGGTTCTCAGCATCTCCTAATGAACCCAAATCTTTTTTTTTATCCTTTGAATGACTTTTTAGCAACCTCACTTCATATAAGACACAAAACAAATTAGAAGGAAGTTTCAGGGGTTTATTACTCTTTGGCAGTGCAGGAAGAGAGACCTTGATCTCCTGATTGATTCTTGTACACAGGGCTGATCTTTGCTACATAGGCAAAGGATTTATGAACATGCTTACATCTTCTGCTGAGTAGGATCTTTTGTATGCTTAAAGATATATGCCTTGCTCTGTTGTGGCCATCAGGGACTTTTATACTGCTGAAAAAGAGACTAGCTAAACAAAATTTAAACCTTATAGTATCAATTTAGACAAAAAAGATTAGGAGTCATAATACATAAAAATGGCAATATAAATCTGAGTTGCAGCTGCCATCATACCATACACAGCTGATGTTTCTGGTCTCATCTGGCTCATAATGTTTAAAAGAAAGGTGCACAGAGAGAGGAAGGCATCTGCAGAAGGGAGTTTGTTTCATCTTAAGTGGATAAATCAAATTCTTCAGATCTGTCTCTCCCTACAGAGTACAGAGGGAGCCTAGATGACGAGATTCGACCGTATGCCCAATTTTTAGTTTGATAAAACAAAGCCAGATGAATCCCACACCAGGCACAGAAGTCTCAGCATAAAAGTTCTGACAAATGTGTCATTAAGATTTCCTCACTTTGAAGGTAATGGAATATTCAGTATTTTAGTTATACACACAGAAGTATGCAGAATAGTTAAGCAAGTTCTTGTGATAGCACACTAGTGTATCCCAGTGAAGGATAAATGGGGGGGGCTGTGTATCATAGTAGAAGAAGAAGGAATTACTACTTTCCTGATCTGGTAAGCACAGCTGCAGAAGATTCTGCTTTCCAAGTAGAAGCCATTTACCATTAGGCTGCTAGGGGAGGACATTGTAACAGAATTATATCTTTCATGAAAGCCATATAACACTCAGTAACCTGGACTGTCATCCATCTTACAGGTAACAGCAGTCATTCTCCCCTGGCAGGTCTCTTCCTCTGGGCAGGTGGGGTGGCCTATGTTACATCTGGAAGGACTTTACCCTGGCTGAGCATCCTGACTCCATTTCCTAAGCTCCATTTATTCGTTCCTCTCATTCACTTCCTTCCAGTCAACCTGTGGCAGCTGTACTAAAAACTAAGCACTTGATACACTATGACCCAATAAATCCTGATGGAGTTACCCCTACAGGAAAAAGCGGCCGTGACAAGCTATGAGTTTTTACAGCATTTGAGGGTTTGGTAGCATTCATGACTACTGAGCAGCATGTTGTCAGCAGTAGTATGATGGAGAACTCTTCTGTGGGTAGAAATTTATCAAATCAGTAGAAATGGCTGAGCTGAGCCTAAAGCCACACTAGAAATGAATTGAAAATCAGGCTGCAGCAACAACTGAAATGTTCTGTGTGGATTTGCAATTGACCCTGTGCTGTACAGAGAATTACAGAACTCATCTTGCTAGTAATCAGGGAAATGGCACTGGCTGCTTGCCTCTCTTTGAGCACAGGCTGGAAAAAAAGAAAAAAAAACACCACCAAACAATAAGCCAAACAATCAATCCTCCAAAAACCTGCACAGCGAATACTTTAGGGAAAAAAAAAGACGAAACCAACCCAACAAAAAACACCAAACATCAGCCACAGGAGCTATGTATAAATAACAGGAGAAAAATCTCAGAAGCTTATCTGGTCAGCTGTTGCTAATTTAGGGAACACATGAACACAACAAATCAAAGGGTAGAATATCAGGTTCCACTTGGATCTGAAAACAAGATAAACCTGTGCTTGAACATAAGTAAGCAATATTTCGGGGATAGCTATAGCCACATTATGGTTACGGCTTGGGGCAGAAAGATAGTAAATATTTTAGAGCACAGAACAGGAATACTGGTGGATTTAGACTGTTTTTAACTGTCCATGCCATGGCTCCTGGGACCTTTCAAGAAAGGGTGGTGGGTGTTTGGGCTTTTTTTTTTGGGCAGGATGAGTTTGTAGTTGAGGGGCAGTAGGTGATAGAAAAATGAGCAGCAGTAAGTCAGACCACTTGTTTAAGGTGAATTCCAGACCAAACTGAAGTCAGCAGCTTAAATGGGGACAAAATGTTCCCCGCATCTGCTTCTGGATTCTTCATATCAGAAAATCTGGTTTGAAACATTATTTTTTTTTCTATTAATGGCACCTTATTTCAAATTTCCAAACTTCTCTAATAGTCTCAGAACATATTTGAAAAAATAGTTTTTGAAAATACTTAAGAGCACTTTGGTGCCTAATTCGCTTTAAAATCACTTAGAGTTATGGAAGAAGGAGTTAAGATCCTGGAATAGCCCTGTCTATAAATTTGTTCATTCATTTAGTCTATATTATTATAGATTAACATGGGTGGAAACAGAAAGTCTTTTTCTCTTCTGCCATTTTCCACTAAGTTTCAAATGAGTTTGATTACCACCTTGGTCTCCAGTTTCCCAGAAATCTCTGACTTACTCCCAGCTGTGCTCTTTGTAGATAATGCAAATAGCAATGCATTGCATTCTGCCTATAAGAACTAGTTCTCTTATGCACGTGCAAAGGGTATATATACACCCTAGCAACTAAAAATGAAGGCTTTTTCACTCTTGTGGTACCCGTAAGGCTCAGCCTTTACCCCTCCATCGTATTCTCTGCCAGAGCGTTTAAGTCGAAGTTCAGCGGACACCGGTTCAGTCCAGTTCCTCTCAGCTGCACAGCTGTGATGGAGCACACCATGGTCATTTTTCTGGTGGTGCAACATCAATCTTCACGTTCTGCTGAACATCAGGAAGTTTCTGTATGACTCTGTAATGTCACCTTTCAGGATCTGTAGCTATTCAGAAGCTGCTTCAGCATCAGAAGCTTATATTACAGACTTTACTTGTTTGCACAGTTGAATGTACAATTTTGGAGCTGACGCACTAAACAGCATGAATTAATTTGTCCTTCATCATCCAGAAAGCATATCTCCTCCAGTATTCCTTCTAATCTCCGATAGGACACTTTGAAATGTAAGACACCTCAAAGATTGTTTGACACCATGGAAAGAGATTTCTTTCTAATAATCCAAGTTCTTAAAATCCACATTATTTCTCACTCGTTCTTCTTCAGCATTTTCCTGGGGTGATCTGTTCCATCTTCTTTAGTCTATGAAGGAGAAGGAACTGAAGTATAGGTGGATGTTTTTTGGCCTATAGTCACTCTGCTGTGAAATCACTTACTTTCAATTGATGGACAGCGCATACGTTCTTAGGATAATGTATATGTGGAGCATACTGTTCAATTAACTCCTGTTCCTAGAAAGTACTCTTTCTTTTTCTTTCCCACTAACAACTTCTTTTTGGAATTTAACAGGAGCTACCTAACATGAACTTGTCTACTCACCTGGCCTATGTACAACTGTGATCACATTACATTTCTTCAGACAGGAATTTGCTTTAGCAAAGACAGAGAACAGATTTATTGAAGGAGATCACTACAAGACCCAGCTTGACAGAGTTAAGGGAATTGATAAGGCAACATAATATGTTTCCTTTTTTTTTGTTTTCTGTTATTTACACACAGGCTCAAGAGGGAAAATGCATTTTAATTAAAGCGCATGATTCATCTGACATTTGTATGTATTTGGGTGCATCCACAAGGGATGGCTAAACTTTAATTGCAGAGGTTCCAGAAAGGTCTGAGTGGATAGATGACAGTGTTAGTGGTTGGGAAAGGGGACCAAATTCACCTTTTCTTTCAGAAGAGTTAATTTTAGTACTAGAGAGAAGCTAAAAATCTAGAGTGGAGAGAAACCAATCTGTATCTACCTGAGAGTGAATTCCTGTTGTATTTGGGGTGTATATATGCAGTTAGTATCTGTAATAGGGAGAAATGCCATCTGTGTAGTTCTAACCTGGTTTTAAACATTGTAAACATCAAGATCTCTGAATCACTCTGCTTGGGTTTTTTCCTCTCCAGTTTGTACCAGAAAGGTGGGATAGAAATATATATTTAGCAATAATTTATTAAATATTGGATATGCTAACAAGGTGATACATAAAAGATATTAGTCTTACTAAATACAAACATTTCTTTTTCACATATTTAGCATTCTGGTATTTACTTAATGCTATCATGATAGTAGTCTCAAGATAAGATTTCATTCCAGTGGCTCTAAAGTAGGTTATTAATTTTAGAATGGTAGCAAAACATGATGGACTATACATACCATATTGACATTTGCTTAAAAAACACATTCATATTCTGAATTGTGCAGAGAGGAAAAAAAAATAAAACCCAAACGTGTCCCTTTAAAACTGTCTCCCAGAGCAAAGAATGTTAAAGCTCATTTATAAAATATGATTAGCAGGTTGTTATTACTGCCTTTTTCTGACTGAGAATAGCAACAGTACTGAGGACACTATTCATAGAGCAGAATGCCAGAAATGGTGTGTTAACCTGAATCAAACATCATACATTATTGAGAACTGCTGCTTTTGCTGTCTTTTCACTTAAAATATTCCTTTTTGCATGGAAAATCTTGAAGATAAGGGTTTCCATTTCTCTCGTGGAGTGTTTCTTCCAAAGAGCATTTATTAAGGAAGTTCTCTGAGCAACTGTGGAAAAGTGTAGATAAAAAACAAAAGCCCTAGGAATAAATATCCTTATTTTCAAGAAGTTTTTACATTTTTGTTACAAAACTGTAACATTTTTTATCACACTCTTGAGGACCATTTCAAACAATTCTTTCCTCTTGCAGTCAACACTCATCAAGTCTGTGCCTGCCCCAGAATTCTCTGGAACATGTGAAAAGCTCAGAATGTCCTTTCTTCCCTAAATACTGTAAGGACGACTTTTCCTTTTTTGTAAAACTATAGGATCTAATAATGATAGCTAATGATAATAATGATAGCTAACAATAATTTGCCCCTAATAGGGGCAATTTCCACCCAGTCCTTACTTATGCTTAGAGAGGATCTTTCTCGGGTCATGGCTATGAAAACTGCTTTTTCTGAGACTGCTTGTATCTTTTTGTGAAACCATATCAGTTTCAGTCATATGAAATGTTTTTTTTATGGAGAGCCTTTGAAACAAGAGTAAAGAGACTGGATGTGGAACATAAGCAGTGTAAGGTTTGATGTTGCAACATTTAGCAGAAAATACTCTGTAAAGTATGAGCGAGGAGCTGTGAAAATAAGAAAGATATGGTATTGGCCTGAGCCAGATGTTGTAGTGATGATGGAAACAAGGTGGGAACCTGAAGAATCATCTAAAGTGAAGATTTAAGTATTAATTCGTGCTTCAAAACACAGCTAAATTGTGAGAAACCAGAGTCTGTTGCCTGCTCTGAATGTGACTTCACATTTCAATAGGAGGTAGTTTCACAGGCCCCTCTTTTTTTCTAGCTATAAAGGATTTGAAAGTGGCTGGGATCATCCTAGAACTGTGAAGTCTCTAGCCTGCACAGAGAGAGTATTTTATAAAATTTTATAAAATAGAGTAAATTACCCTGTACAATGACTCACATGAAACAGTAAATTTCCAATAAGTGCATAGTAGATTTATGGAAGATAAGATTCCAATTTCTGAATAAAATGAATGTTTACTTTTTTTTATTGTAATTGTTCTTCAGTATCGTTTGTCACCATCAGAGCAAAACCATACATTAGGAAGCTGGTGCAAAAATACTGTTATGTGACTTTTATGCATGTTTTGCAATACTATTTATTTTTTGGAATTTCTTGTGTGCTTTCTATGGAGGTACCACTGCAAGACTATAGCAGAGGCCAAGATCCTGAAAATATGGATCCCAGTCCTATTTTTGTTGTAAGGCTTGGACTCACTGTGTGTGGTGACAGAGCACTGCAGGAATTTTGCCGAGCTGGGAGCATGGGTCCTTTGGCTGTTCAGCACACTTTCAAAAGTAGCTCAGATCTCAGCTGTATCCACAAGTACTCTGTCTGAAAAGGTCATCCCGGCTCTCAGTCATTCCATTTAAGTACGTAAAATTAAGTAAGATGAATCTTAGTAGAAATGAGACATCATGTGACTTAGAATGAAATTAGCATTACTGGCCACTGGAACAAAATATATCTGAGTACAGTCTAATCACTCTTTAAAATAGCCAGTATTTCATCCAAGAAGCCTGGATCTAGGGTTCAATGTTGTCTTGTAATTCTTGTACTGATGTTATTTTTGACCACCATTATACAGTAGGTGATCATAATGGTACTTTTGCCCTAAGAAATAGATCCTTATAGTTTTAAAATTTACTCTTGCTTTGGGATTTCAGATGCTCACTTTGAAAACTCTGTGATACTTCAGGATTTACTCTATAAGAGCTGACAGAAGTCAGATTTGTTCAGGGTCTTGGTTCTACTTGTCTAGCACTAGATAACATGATGCAGTTACCAGTACTTTATTTTTACAAAGCTTATGAGTGTCCACAGCTCCTCTTAAAGTCAGCAGAATATGGAACTACTTACACTTCTGATAACTGGGTTCTGACCCAATGTGTTTCAGAGTGAGACATTAAAATGCTGAAGTACATAAAATTAGTAGCTGTTTTGTAGCTGTGATCTTTTCTTCATCTGTAAAACTCATACAGTTATAAGAAAATAAACTGAGGATATAGGCTTCCGAAAAGAGAACTCTGAGCTCTGCTGCACACCATTTATTTTCCTATTACTCTTTGAATATTGTTTATTTGACATGTTGTATATCTCCTTGCCACCCCCTCCTTTTAATTTTAATTGGGACCTGGTTATTGGCTGAAAATTCCACTAGCATGACTCATCCCTGCTGGAAATGACTATGAACAGGCATCACATTGTGGGATTTACTTCCCCCTCCGTCTTTTTTCCCTAAGTGCTTTATCGTGGCACGAGCTTGTAATAATAAACTAGGAAGGAAGTTGGAGCTAATCATTTGGTTCTGAATGTACAAGCCCTGCCAAATTTCCCCACAGGCATGAAACAGCCGCTCAAGCTGTGACACCAGCAAATTAAATCCTGGAGGTAGCTGACCAGAAGTAATGAAATGTGTATTTACCATACTGATGCTGTCACTCTTAAGACACATTGGCTTTACAATGTAGTTAAGTGGGGCATGTTTTGTCACTTCCAGTGGTGCTTAGGAAAAATACTCAGGTTTGTCCCTAGCCTTCGTCCCAAAATTGCAAGTCCGGTGCTGGCTGGTAACCCTCACCTCATGCAGTGTGAAGAAAAGAATGCCCAGAATGGTCTGTTCATTTAAAACAATGCTAAACTGAAATCCATATGACAAAGGAGATTAAATTATCTCATCTTATGACATGTTAACTGCCAAGCCTTTTTATTCATCACTTATCTGCCACTTCATTCTATAAACCAAACCTTAGAGCTGAAATGAAATGATAGAAGTTATTTCAGAAGCTGATGGATAATAAACAACAGATGCCTCCCACAAACCACGTGTCCCATGCATGCAGCAGTTTAAAAGCCTGGGCACATACAGGTGTATGGAAGAGGGCCACAGAATCACTGAAGAAAATAGGTACCATTCAAGTGAGGGATGCATTATGCATGCGGGTGCAGGCATGGGATGGATGAGCCACACAGCTACTAAAGAGATGTCCCTCAACAAAAGCCTGTGTATCATGGCACCAGTGATTCAAAAGCATCTGGACACCAACACATGAAAGAGGGAGGCTATCATTTCACAATTCCCACATGCTTAACAGATAAAGGACTCGGAAAAACTTACTTTCCCTAGTTAGGTGTTGTTACAGGTGACAATAGCCTATGTCTTAGAGGTTTCTATGTATTTAGCTAGCAGAGGCTTGTTATGCTAATTGTGTGAGAACTATTGAAATCTGTTAGTGGATCATTTGCTGAACTATAATTGCTGTGAATTCAACAAAACATTGTGAGGGGAAAAATGGAAGTACAGTCTTCAACATGGTTAATACAATACCTATGGTAGAATCAAAGAATAAAATCACATCCCATACAAGCAGTCTCTGAAAGCATCTAATTATATCCTAGGAATGTCTATAACTCTGCAATTATATGCTTAATTTCCAGCTGTACTTGGTTAACATCTCAAATGATTTATAATACCACCAAACAGAAGCAACTTCCTTTGAACTGTTTGTTGGCACATATAAAGTTGTTGGGCTCTTTTGTCTGTCTCTTCAAAGGCACATCAGGTTAGTACCACACAATTCAGCAGCAAAGCTAAGGGAAGGCTAGAGTAATTTTAGAGATAACACCATTCTCTTTCCTCTAGTAAAGCATTCAAATGCAAGTCTATGGACGTTCAAAATCCACTGACTTCTGTGGGATTATACTTGCACTTCAAGCTTAATATCTAGAAATAACCTTGCTGAATCAGGTCTGCCTTTCCTTGCTTGGTCTCTGAAGACAACCATGCATTCTGTGATACAATAGCACACGTGCTTCTGGAAAAACAGTTTGTGAGTGCTTTTCTGGTCCTGTGTTCCCACATCAGAAGGGCTGAAGTAAAAATCATTCCACTTTTTTCCACATGGGGAGGAAGATGGATAAGAGAACAATTACTTGGTTTTGACTGGATCTAAACATAATCCCCAGTTAAAGGTTTGAATCTGTGTGGATACAAATGCTGGATCAGGGTTTAAAGCAAAATACAAACACTTGAAATGTGGTATTTTCATCTACTCAAGAGAAAGCCTGTTGAATTCAGCTGAGGCTAAGGAAAACACTTGGAAGCTTTTGCATAATTGTAGGCTAACATTCTAAACTTTTTGGAGCAATTGCTCTGCCATCTGTGAAAAATTACCCAGGCTTCCACACCAAAGTATTCATCCATTGATAACATCAGTTTATAAAGTTTTAGCAACTTAAAAGTAATTTTTTAAAAGACTAATCAAAGCAAACCTCAAATCAGCAGCTGAAGTTGTATTGCCTCTATTTTTAATCTCAGACATGAAGCTGTCTAGACTGGTTATCCTGTTTGGGCTGGGTTTGCATGTTTGTTACCTTGTTCTCATGTTGGGTCAGATGAGTGGGTTTGCTTAGGTCCTTTCTTCTCAAGTCTGTTGTTTTGCCTATGGAGTGGTATAACCTTACCACTGTGAAATCTCAAAGCCCAAAGATAAAAGCAAAACTATATGTAAAGACAAATTACTTTTGTTCAAAATCTTACAGTCTTAGAACCAATTCTTTGTTCTTTTTGTTTGGTTTGGGTTTTTTTGGTTTTGGTTGTTTTTTTGAATATGAGGAGCTGGCAACACTGTATGTGTGAATTCCAGATAGGGAGCCTGGCTCCTGCATCATAAATCCAAAGAAGATTATTCTTATGAAAGAATCCCCACTAAACAAAACTACAAGAAGACAGGAGGTAGCCAAGCTGCTAGAATTAATCTCTGAAGGAGGTGTCTAGCTCTTTGCTACAGGAACAACTTGACTGAATGAGTAATTTGCAAACTAGATATGATTGCCCACCCTGCCCTCCAAATAGAGCTCTCAGCCTGTGAAATATAAAGGAGAAAAAGATACTGTGGAGTTGGGAATTGAAAATATCAGATATTAAAGTTTTCACTGGGGGTAAAACAATTCTAAGCAGCAGCATGGCCTAATAAACAAAAAAGGCTTTTTTAATGTAAGCTTGAACTTTTCTATCTCATTAATTACCATGAATCTGTTTTGAAATTCCTGTAAAGTGTTTCTTGCTGACAGCTGGTTTGCAATTAATAAAAAGGAAAGTGTTTTCAGCTGGCAATGTCTTAACATGTTCATCATATATGAAAACAAGGTGAAATTGCTCCTTTCTCTCCTCTACTAATAAAATAAATATTGAAAATGGAATTGTGTTGCTTAGGAAATGAAAAGTGTCAACCAAAGCCATGGACACAGTGCTGAGAACTGCTTATCACCTGATGCTTGTTGGAATGGGCATATCTGGAAAATCTTAGTGCCAAAAATTGCTCTTCGGTTGTAGGCTTTCACAATAAATTGCACTGAAGAATATGTTGTTTCTGCAAGATAAAAGAGTCTTGATTTAATAATCTCTTTTTGGAGATTTAAATGACTTACACTTTGTGGCTTTATTCGAAATCCTCTTGCTCCTGTATCCTTTTTAATCTCATCCTCCTTCTGCTCTACTCTATCTTACCTCATGGAAGAATGGCAGAGGCTTTGTTCCTTGGGATGTAAGGGATGGAGTAGCCAAAGCATTAGAAAGTACATGGCAGGAACCAGCCTCTGCTGCAGAGAGAGACTGCCCTGCTGACTGTGAATTGTATTCTGAAAAAATTGCTAGGTTTTGATGTTAATGGTGTTGCAGAATATGAAACATAACTTTATCACAAATATAACTTGAGTATCCTACAAATACCAGGGGAAATAGGTAAAAGTGAAAGAACAGATGTTGCTTCAGCAAAGTTTTTATTCTTGTCTTGTAGAATGCAGAACCTTTCCAAGTTACTGTCCGAGAAGACAATTGTATCATTGTCTCCCTGGAAGCATCTGATGTGGTGAGCTCATCCTCTGTATATGTTGTGAAGATAGCTGGAGAATCCAAGAACTACTTTTTCCAGTTCGAAGAATTCAATAGCACTTTACCTGCCCCTGTGATTTTTAATGCCAAATACCATGGCCTATATTACATAGTAACTCTGTTGGTAGTGAACTCAAATATGGTTTCCAAGTCAGCAAGATCAATCACTGTGTTAACCAGTAAGTAACACCTTATTCTTTTTTATGCTGTTTCTTCTCTTTGTGTGTACTTTTTTCCCCAGAGTTCTTGTGGAGAAGGTTGGGTGGGGTTTGTTTTTGTTTTTTTTTCCAATAGGTCCTCCTTGTGTGTAGGACATATCTCTGTGCAAGAACAGTGGGGAACATGTGTTGAGAAGACTTGTGAGTGAAAATTCAGAAGGTCTGGGCAAGAAGAAAGGGACAGCTGTGGGTTTCCCCTGGGTGAACCTTCCTGAGCACTGAGTGGAGAGGTTTAACATACTGAAATAAGTAATGAGTGAAGCTCCTTTCCAGACGTTCATCCTAAACCCTTTGAACCAGGAGTTCCAAAAATCTAGTAAAAGGCATTAAAAGTGTTGATTGACATTTCAGTTTAAGCACTCCTGTTACATAGTAAGGTATATTCTGTTTAAAATGCTGTAACAATGCTGTTTTGTTCTTTGATTGCTAATATGTTGAAGCAGTACTAAACCTGAAAAGCGACAGTAGTCACCAAAACCATGTTTCTGCCAGTACAGCTGAAGGTTTTTGTGATGGAGACCATATTGGTGGTAGTCTGTCTCTTACTATCTCCAGGCACATTGATCCTGGGGAAGAGGTGTGATTTTACTTGCTCTGTCAGTATGTATACAGATTTCGGTGTGATTTCTGCCATATTTCTGGCTCTGCTCTTGCTCAAGAACTCTTTTCATGTGCCAATCTGGAAACAATTTGTAGAATATAAAATAATTTTTTTGTCTGAAAGACAGATTCAAGAAAAGAAAAGACAAAAAAATTTACTTGGATGGAGCAAAACCAGTTTTCAGATTTTTTTTTTAATTTATTTTTGTTTGCTAAATGGCACCTTGGAATCTACGGACAGTTTTACTTGGCTTGCAGATGAGAAATTGTTATGATTTTGTGTACTTATATTATTATTTTAATAAGAAAATGCATTCATTCAAAGCATATTACAGTAGCCTCATGTGTTACCAAGTGAGGCACTTGGAACTTGACAGTAACCAGATTTTGCATCATCTATACATTCTTCAGCCTTCCTTTGTGTGCTCCAGGTGGACCCTGATGAGGACAACAATGAATGGTCCCATGGTATAAGTGTCATGTTGTTGGGTAATGCAAATTTTTCATAAGTCTTATGTGGAAGAACATCTGCATGTAGTGAACAGTTTAAGGGTGATAGGCAACCTGAATTTCCTTTACTTTGACTGCTTTTAACCTTACAAAGTAGTAATTCTAATCCAATTTCATATTTCATGGTTTATTTGTTTTCTTAAAAGAAAATAATGGTATCAGGTATCAGCTGAAAAAATGCCTCACTGTGCATTTCCAATGGGTTTTGAATGCTGCATTTGCCGTTGTGCCACAGGGCTCACTGCTGTTTCATTTCCAGAGCCCATGAGAGTCAGTGGTAGCAGGGCAAGGTGGGATCCAGGATAGCAGATGGAGCACACACTCCTGTGCAGGGAATCTCTGAAGGAAGAAGGGAGCCAGTGTCGCTCAGCTTATCAAAGCCAGCCCCAGACTGGCTCATGGGGGTGTCCATGAGGTGTTCCCAAAAAAGCGTGAAGCTGATGACTCCAAGGGGCATATCTTGCGTCACTCTCCCTTCTCCAAGGCTTGACAGTGTCCTTTCTGATGGAAAGAAGCCCACTCCTTTTCACCACCTGTCTTGTGTGAGTGCACTGGCAGCATCTTAGGTTTTCCTGCTGTGGTCTCTGCTGTTCACCCAGACCTTGGAAGAACCCATGATTTTGGCAATCAGCCAGCACTGCTTGGGAAACCCGTGTAACACAGAGGGAACAGAGAATTTCACTGGTTTTGTCTCAAAAGAAAAGCAACCTGGTTCATGGAACAGAAAGGGCATTTTTGTAGGCAGTGTTGAAGGATGCTATGCTGAACACTAAATGTGGGCTGTAAATTGTGAGCTTCACAAGGGAAAGGGCGGATCTCCTTCCTAGTGTTTTCTGTTAGGTGGACTGTTGAGTGCTAGCTCTCCTGTAGCATCCTCAGCTACTAACATAGCTCATCCTTCCGAGCACAAGACTACAGGAATAAAAGTAAATTTGGAATGAAAAGGCAGTGTGGCAGGCTGGGCTTTTTAAGGTACATTTCAGTACAGTGCTTTTGGGAAGAGACCTTAACACTCATTTAGTGACTGTTGGCTTCTCCTGCAAAGCTACATTAAATGATAATTTGTTTTTGTTTTCCTTTTTTTTTTCCATTTTTTCTGTTTATTTCTGTAAAACACTGCCTGTTTTACATGATTTTTCTGACAATTAACTTGATTGTTTTGGCAGACAATAATTAGGATAAATTCATATTTTTCTTCATGCCACATGCTCTTGCTGCCTGTTTAACATCCATAGTTTATTTTAAACGTGCAAAGATATATAACTATCTAATTTATTCCATCTATATCTTACACATGAAAAAATAGTATATTACAACTAGCTTTCAGGACTAAATTAATTCTTGTTCTAATTTCATTGGTATCAGGAGAGCTTTACCAGTTGCAAATTGGCCCCGTTCATTAGGCTGCCACAAGATAAATCAAACAGGATAGCCAGTGATGCCAATGTGGTTATTCCCAAGGTTGTACTTTGATATTTCACAATGCTTTTCAGGGATCTCCTGATGTCTGCAAAGGAGTCAGTACAGGGAAATGGAGTTTTTCAGCTTGGCCATATGATGAAGATCTGAGTTTCACACAAAGCAGTGTGTATCCAAATTGTGCATGTCTAAACAAGACCAAGGTCCTGCAAAGAGACTGCCTACTTAGAAATTCAGTGAGAGTCATGAAAAATCTCTGCTTTCCGATGGTATATCTTGATTACATTTCCTTTCTCCTATTCACATCCCTCAGCAATGTGCTGCTTCTCAGCATACTGGCAAGAAAAAGGTATGTCTCTTCACAGGTTGAAACTTCATCTCATTTAAGTCAGGGAGGACCTTGGTTTTACTCTTCAAAGGTTTCTGTCTAGGAAAAAAAAAAGATTCCTCAAGAGAAAGGTGATTGAAAAGCTAACAAACCACATTTTTTACATTATATATGTGGAAATGTGTAAATATAAATACATGTAAATATATGAATGCATAAATATGTACATATAAAATATAAAATATTTTAAAACTATGTAAAAATACATATATGTGTGTATATGTATACTGTCACTTGAGCCTTCTACTGTTAACTTGGGCCTTCTCTGCAAAACTCAAGAGTTTATTTTCTGTTTGTCTCTGACTGGAATAATTTCAGGGCTTTCTCTTAATCAAAACACCACAAACTGTAGTGTTTCCACATTTAGGTTTTGTAGTCCAGATTGTTGTAATGAAAAGTATGAACTATTTGTTGCAGTATTTTGTCTTGGAGTCCAAGGATTTTTCCAGCTGGAGCACAGCCCACACTCTTGCATTGCTTCCCGAGCTGGGACGTTAGAAGGACAAGATGAACAGTCTACGTTCAACTCTTAGAAAGAGTTGAAATAGAATTTGAGCACAAAATAACACTTTCTCAACAAATTGTGCTCAGTACTTCTCTGAAGAAGAAAAGCTGAAAACCTGACCACTTATTATTAAAGATCCCTGTGATGGTTTTCACAAGAATAAGCGTGTGAATCTCACTGTCCTAGCCAGACTCCTGTGAGTGCTATTGTGTTGCGCCTATCAAAATGACCTTCCTTCCTGTCTTCAGTCTGGACAAGTTGTTTTTTTTGTGAGACTCACTGTCAATTTTTCTTTCTGTTGTGAAGGAAAACTGTTTGTACATTTGAAGGAATGGGGAAAGCAGTAGATTGCAAAGCTATTGTATGCTGTGGGAAAAGTGTATCTCTGCTAGGAACTGGAGAAATCAGGATCTCTGAGGGTAATTAAGAGCAGCTCTGCCTGATTTTTATCTTAGCTTGTGATCAGGAATTTTGAGTGGTAAATGTCTCAATGTTTCAAAAGCCGGTGATTCCTTACATAAATCACTGTAAAATATTGGGTTGGCTGAGAAGTAATTGTGCTTTTTTTTCTGGGTAAATGAAAGGTGAACTTTTCACGGGAATCAAAAACTGGTTTAAACTATATTGTCCATTTTCTTCAATTACCTTTTGCCATCTTTCAGGCAACTTCATGATTTCATGCTCCAAAAAGTTCTGGGTTTTTTTGGAAAAAACTTTTCCAAGAACGATTTGATATCCTCATCAGCACTGTAGGTTTTACCATTCAAGGTGTTTTGTAAAGAATGAAACAAATGGTAGTCTGATGGTGCCAGATATGGTGGATATGGTGGATGTGGTAACACACCCCATCCAAGCTGCAACAATTTTTGATGAGTGACCAAACTTTTATGTGGTCTAGTGTTATCATGGTGAAGCACAATACCTTTGCAATTCACCAGTTCTGGACACTTCTCTTTGATGGCATAATTTTATTTATCCAGGTGATGACAGTACACATCTGAATTAATGGTTTGGTTCCTTGGAAGTGGTGCAAAATACAGAATAAATTTGAAATCCCACCAGACTGACAGCATAACCTTCCTTTGGTGAATATCTGCTTTTGAAGTGCTTTGAGCCGGTTCATCATGCTTACTCCATGATCTTTTTTTATTCATCGTTGTTGTAGATGATCCATTTTTCATCACTTGTTTTCATAGGTTAAAAAAATAGATAATTTTCCTCATGCTTCAAGAGAGAATCGCAGATGTCAATGTGCTTAGTGAGATGAATGTCTTTGAGCTCACATTGTACCAAAATATCGAGCTTCCTAGTGTATCCGAGTTGTTTTAAATGCTTTTCAGTGCTTGATTGTGATATGCTAAGATTATCAGCGATCGCTTGTGTCATTAAACACCTATTGGATTCAATCAATGCCGTTATCAACTTTGATTGGCCTTCCTGAGCGTGGTGTTTAACATCAGAATCTCCAGACTGAAATTTAACAAACCAATTATGATACTACCATAGTTTTAAGGCATCTTCGCTATACACATCACATAACTTTTTGTGAGCTTGCACAGTGTTTTTTCCTTTTCAGAAGTAATACAGCAAAATATGACAAAAGTGATCCTTTTGATTTTCCATTTTGAAATCAACACCAAATAAATAGTTGTTAATGAAATCATGCATTTCCTGTTTCTAAAACAAGCTTGAACTGTCAGTTGTCAAGTTCCATAATGAATTTGTGGTTTAAAATGAAGTTAGTTACATTTCAAGACTTGTACGTCCATCTGTATAATAAAAAAAAACCAACAAACAAACCACAATTACTTTTTGGCCAAGCCAATGAATTCACTTTGGGGAGAGTTCTGTCTCTGTGTCTTCCACAGAAACTATTCTTCTCAAGAGACCAGCAGCCCTGCTGCCTGGGACTCTGATCTCTTCAGCTCTCAGAAAGTAATTGGCATTAGACCTGGTTAATGCTTGGTTGTTGTTGTGCCAGATGCTGCAGGAAGCGATTCAGCAGGTCGAATCCTTTATTCTGGCTCATTAATGGATCAGAGCTGCTGAAGAAGGAGCTTCAGCTTCGACTGTCTTTTTATTTGTCATCTTATGTAGGCATCTAGAAATTGCAGTATATACTATAGTTGCTCAGATACTGCCATCACTTACATTCTCCTTTCATAAGCAGTTGCACATGATATCCTCTACTACATATCATAAACTTGAAGATTATATTACTAAAGTATTAAACAGCAGCTGTTTAATCTAAAAATTGGTTGCTTTTTAGCAAGAGATAAAATAATCCCTAAAGTTTATAGCATAATGGAAGCTTTACCCTGACTATGACTTACTCCCAGTAACTAAATAGATATGGAAATAGCGTCATCCTGGGAGAAAGGTATGTAGCTCACCAGTTCTTTATGTGAATAAAGGAAATTACCCATGTGAGTTAGGTCACTCCATTAATGTGGCTTCTTATAAAAGTCACAATATGAAGGTAAATAATGATTAATTTGAGTTTGAGTGTGAGAAGCAAGAGAGTTGATTTCAGTACTATATCTAACCTACCACAGTAAACAATCATTAACTGAATCTGTAGAGTGACCTGATCCATGATTATTAAAACCAAATTTATTTGGACTGAAATATGGTACTTATTTTCAATGTGCTTTTTAAAAATTATTTTCTCCAAATGGCAAACATTAATGTGTCTGGCACAGACTGAACACATTAATGGAGGATTTAGTGTCCAGAATTTTCCAGGGCATTTGAGGAAGAGGTTAGCAGCATTTATTATGTTTCTATAATGCAAGCTATGTGCTAAATACAAAATGCTATAGAGTCCCAGAGTAACACAGAAGTTTCCCATAAACAGATATAATAGGAAAGCAGTTGCTCTAGGAGCAGCAGATTTTGAGACACTAATAAAAAAGGCAAATTTAGGTCCTGATCCTGCAAGCTTGTCTATGTGCATTTAATATTATCTGCAAGTCTAAAAATAAAGAGATTGTATATGAAGTGCCTTAAATACGCTATTAGAGGCACACTGAAATCCTCTAAGTTTCTTCTGCAATAGGAATTCAGACATCACACCCATGTATTGAAGAGTGTTTATAAAGCTCTAAGTATTGTATTGCACTTTATTTAATTTGTTTTTTGACAACCACAGAATTCCATGAAAAGCTGCATCCTAAATACTGCAAATTGTAAAATTAAAAAGACCAGACTGTTTATACTCTGATTTATAAATACAGATAGTGAAGAGTGACATTTTAGATATTAAGTTTAATAACCCTAGAAACAGCTAGTAAGTGAAAAACAGAATGTGATTTTTATCTGCTGAGTGTCCTTTTAATTTCATAGTGTGCAAGTAGCTTTTGATGTGAAGATTGGTGCCGAAGGAAGCAAGATAATGGAAGAATCTTTAAATTGCATTATATCACTCATGCTACTCTGCTAACAGCAGCCATGAGCAAGGAGAGGATAGTAAGCAGAAGATAACAACAAGAAAGAGAGTCTGTGGTGATTACCGCTTCATTCAATTATTGGTTAATTAAATCAAAGCATCAGGAGGAAATATCATTTGGATTAAAAATGAATATAACTTCCATCCTTTATTTGATTTGTTGTAGGAAGGAATAAATGGGGTAATTTAATCACTGACATAGGAAAGTTTCAGTAATTCTTTCAGAAATAAGGAGACCTCAGATGTGAATGAGATAGCAGAAGAAAGCCTAGGGCAAACTCGCTAACATGAAAGATGACTGCACGTAAGAGCTGTGCTATTTAGAGATTGTTATTGACATTTAAACTACTCTGGTGTTCTGTGTGAGCTGTGATATGAACCCTCTGGTCATGTGGATAGTCAGATCAACTATTTATTTCAGAATAAGCGATGAGAAAAGCTTCAGCACAAAGAAGAGGGTAGGCTTTCTTTCTTGTGAGCTGCTTTATTCCTATTTATTTCTACGCTATCACAAATTCTTCTTAAGACTTGGGGAGAGATTCTGTTTGCATTTGTGGCTTTCGTTCTTAGTTGTTTTTTCTTCTCCACTTCTCATCACATCTGGAAACTTAGTACTGTGGTGAAAATACTGTGCTGGTAATTGGGATTTATTTTTAATTTCCACTACATTCTTGCTTTTCCGTCTTTGATTAACCTATTCCACTTTATGTAGGATAATTCCACTTCAGAAACAGATACTGCTTTTCCCTTTCATCTGTTCTTTTTCTTGCCCATTGTGAGTGTATGCTGTCTGGGGATAATATTTTATTAGTTTTTCATCAGAGCCTATCACAAGAGAACTTTGAACTCAAATGTGTCCTCTAAGGCCATGCTGATCAACAGCCTGAATTTTTCAATCTGTTCCCTATAGTGTGCAAGAACTAAAACACCATAAGACTTAAAAGGATGTAGGCATAATTACTGAGGGTGCTGTGCATCAACTACCTCTATTAAAATATGTTAGTATGACAAATTTTGACAAAATTCAACTAACACTATAACCTTGTTTTGAATATCTGCTTGGCCCTTTCAACCAACGTATAGCTGGTTTGCTATTTTTTTTTCTTACTGAGGAGATCATCAAAAAAGAGGCTTTTTTTTTTTGTGGATAAAGAAGGTTGAATGAAATCGTGACTCTCTTATTAGCAACAATCCAGACTCCCAACAGCAGTGAATTGATGCAGCTTTCCTTAGCTGGTGGAGCTACACTGGTTTAGATGCCACCACAGGACACAGGTTATTTTTCTTACTTTTTGTAGCCCCGCTGGCTCAGTGTTCAGAGCGCTAGATCAGCAGATCTTCACGTACCTCCTGTCTGTGCACAGGCTTCCTCTGTGCCCTTCAGTAAACCACTTTATTTCTCTGTATCTCAATTCTTCATCTGTAAAATAATGGAAAAGGTATTTTGTAGAAGTTTGGTGTGGATAAATACAGTGAAGATGGTGACCCTCTTAGATATGGTAGGAATGGGGACTGTGAAATTATCCATGAAATAAAGAAATTAATATGTCTCAAAATAGAAAGTCTTCATTCAGGTAGCTTCCTTTGGCTATTACCTTGATAAGCTTCTCAGCTGATCTTAAAAGTTCACATTTAAGCCAAAGTTATGAGCAGTTTCAAGTGTTTTGTTGTTCTTTTCTGGCCACTTTTACATGATTGGCAAGCAGTAAAGATGAAAATCTTTCTGGGGTGATGACTATGAGTGCTTAAAAATAACTGCTATTTCAACCTTATTTTTTATGGCAAATACAGAAATTTATCTGTTAAAATGTAAGCATCAAGAACATAAATTGTTTTGTGGGGGAACACACAAATAATGGCTTTGACAGCATTCCAAGTAGCTTTGCCCCAGGCCTCCGTGAAGCCCCAACTATCAATTGGTAGATTTAAAAGTGCCTGTGCTGTACCTAGCAAAACAATTTGTTTCATTGATGTTGTATTTGTGGGAAGAACTCCGTTTGTTTATTAACCTGCTCCTTTTTAATTTTTTTCCTTTTATTTGTATATCCTGTAGAACCTCTTCCTGTGAGCAGTGTTTCTATCTATGATTACAAACCATCTCCAGAAACAGGAGTGTTGTTTGAAATTCAGTACCCAGAGAAGTACAATGTTTTTACCAGGGTAAATATAAGCTATTGGGAAGGAAAAGACTACCGAACAATGCTGTACAAAGGTAGGAGGAAATTATTCACTGAAACTTAATGCTAACTCTACTGGAAACATTTTAAACAATGGTCTTAGGTGTGGTTTTGACATGTATTGGTTATAATGATTTATATTTCTGTTAATGTGGCTGTTTATATAATAACTTTTATATAATGAAGTAAGGAAGGGATGAGTCTTCAAACTGAGCTTATAATTCGTTTTAGATTTAGAACTGCTTCCTATCCTAGTTCTAGTAATTTCCTTCCCTTCTTTTGGATTTTAAAGGAAGACAGGGTGGTCTGGGTGTTTTAATCAGTTCTGAAATTGACCTGAGAAGGGATCTTGTGTTTCTAGTGCTTCCAAATAAGCATGTGTGCTAACATCCAAAAAACTGTACAACTTTTTTTTTTTTTTAAATCTTTCTTGCTGCTGTACAATCCAAAACAAAAGAAAAGGAAAAGGAAAGAAACCCAAAACTCAGTAGGAGGACCAGAGATACATTTTTGCTTTCTAAATCTGCTTGTTGAAATCCTTGGACGACATTCTCTGTCAGTTGAAAGCACTATAAAAAAGTTCCCAGTCTCTTCCCTCTGGCCAAGGTTTCCTCTTTGGTGAACAGCTGATAGGAGAGCTCTGGGATGACCCAGAGCTGGGAAACCCATTCAATATACCTGATTCCTGGGGCAGGGTGTAAACCTGATAGTTCTGTAACACCACACAGTGGCACAGTGCTGATAGTACTATGCTGTATAGTACAATGTATTACTATAGCTTTCAGTATTGTCCCTGAGCTAATAAATCCTGCTGCGTATTATGAATTTCAATTTTCTTAAAATAATCTGATCAAGGGGAATCAAACTAACAATATAGATAGCCTAAACAATTTAAACAACCAAGCTAACTATCCAAACAATCTAACAGAGCAAATTCTTCTTTCTTTTTTATTTGTTTACAACTGAACTCTCTTTTACCCTGTGTTAAGCATACCCTTAAGCATAGCATCTATCTCAGAGATGTAAATAGGGTTGTCCTATGGAAAGTATCCTAAGAAGTGAGAAAGGCACCTGCAGGCCTTGAAACCCCAATGGTTTAACATTGTGTAGTGGTGGTAAAATGCCTCTGAGCAGTCCAGTAGGTGCTGGATTGAATTTTAGGCACTAAGGCTCCCAAAGTAGAATTCTGGTCATTGTAAACTCTCTCTAAACTCAGCAGAGGGAAATACACACCTCCTCAAGGGGGTCAGAAAATTTTGGAGTCTCTTTGCTTCAGTACAGAGTGGGGCTAGAAATCACATTTTTCATGCTGTGAAGTGCCAGAAGTTAGGAAGGGTGATTCTGTATCACAGCACAAAATATAGGTGACCCCTTTCTGGAGAACAGAAGGGATAGCAGCAGTAATTTTTGTTTTCTATAGCTAATACACAGTTTCAGGGGCTGTAATGCTGCAGCTGCTGATAAATTAAAAAGTCAACCTGAATTAAGAGATTCACTGATCAACTTGCATACTCTTTCC
>NW_010179146.1:34274-36519 GCF_000695765.1 Mesitornis unicolor
CTAAGCAACTTGTCTTCAGCCCATGCGTGAACTGATGGTGGACACAAGCTCAGGTCTCAGTAAGCTGAAACTTATTCACAAGCTCAGGCTTGCACTTAGTTGCACGATAGCTGGCCCTTTGAGCATCTACCCTGAATGTTACACCTCAGTCAGCAAAAGACCAAAGAGGCTCTTGCGTGCAGCACATAAAGGTCTGTAGAAACTGTCAGATTCTCTTTGAGATGCACAGAAACAGATTGCCAGATTCAGTTCCCTTTCCTGTGAAAAGTAGTTCATGTTCCTTGTGCTGGGCGCTTTTTTTGTTGTTGTTTGTTTTTTTCTGTAGCAAAGTGGCTTTGACAGCTGGGAAAAATGTTGGCAAACTGAATTATTAGAATTTCATGTCTCAGACCAGACTGAGCAATGTTTAAACATCTGAAACATTGCCAGTTCAGCATGTGCAGTTGCATTATCAGAAAGTGAACATTTGATGCATTTTCCTATTTTTTTCCCTTTCTTCTTTTCTTTTTAAACCTTCTGCAGATTTCTTTAAAGGTAAAACTGTTTTCAATCACTGGCTACCAGGTATATGCTACAGTAACATCACATTTCAGTTGGTATCAGAAGCAACCTTCAACAAAAGCACACTAGTGGAATACAGCGGGGTCCAGCATGAGCCTAAACAGCACAGAACAGGTGAAGAAAATTAATATGTACCATTTGCTCCAAGTCTATGTGGCTGCTTTCCTGTTTGCTGCAGGAAGGGGATTGATCCCACAGAAGAGGATCTGTGTAGGAGCAGCCCTGGGAGCTGCCCCTGGCCAGGAGTGTGGGAGGAGGATGCTGCAGCTAGTGCACAGCATTATGTGTACAATACAGTGCAAAGGGAAATTTGCATGAGTGTTTCTGTTATAAAGCTTGCTTCTTAAAAATAAATTCTTTTTTAAGTCACAGGAATAGCTGTTCTGAGCATACTATTGCTCTATCTATCTGTATTGGTCTGTCTCCTTGTACAGTGAATCATAGCTAAACTGTTGGAGAGGGCTTTCCTCATTGCAGTCTTCTATCATGAAGAAGAATGTCATAGTCGCCTCACTTGACAGCCAGTTTATGCCCTGAAGCATGAACTTTTAATTTCCAAGTCAGCAATGTTGCAAAGACTGAAAATTGCATTTGTTCAGGGTCCAGAACTAATTTAATTTTGTCCTGGTATGGTGCCCAAAATTTTTCTGTTAATCTGTTGGACCACAGACATTTTCCAGGGTCCAAAGTTAAATGAGCCAGTGCTAAAATCAAAAGGCCGAATCTTCAGATTAATACACTTGTGTTGGACCATTGGCTGGGACAGAGCAAAGCAAGCTAAGCCAGCTGAGATCCTGAGGATCCTAAATGTAGTTATTGAGATATTGAACTGTAAGAATGCGACCAACAGGACCACATTTTTCTTTCCTGCTGTCCTCCTGCTCCTTATTCTTTGCATGAACTGCAAAGGAGATTGTGGTTTCTAGTTTTGTATTAATGGCCATGGCTGAAACAGGAGAGGTGAACAAATTAGTGTGTTGTAACGTGTCGGCTTAAGAGGTCCCAGTCAAAGTCATTTGCAGAGGCTACTCGCACTTATCATGTGTAAGGACAGACAGACAAGCAATTACAGTGATGCAGACAAAATGCTGTGTGTTCACCTCCTGGCAAAAGTTGAAGTAACTTCTTTGCGTGCCAGAATTTTTTCTTCTAGAGACCCAATCTTAAGATCAAGCTTTCACAAATATTAAAATTTAAACTGATGTTTAATGCTTGTGAAAAGGTGGCTGCTAAAAGCATATGAAAAGCCCTACAGCAACATGAAGGTCATACTTTTTAGACATGAGCTATGCCATATATTAGTTTGGCATATGTTTATAAATTAATTTCTACAACAGTGGTTTTTTTCCATGATCAAGATCTTTATGGAAGACACAATAAAATAAATGAAGATGCAGTCTTTCAAATTCCCACTCGAGTAGCCTTGCTGCTGTAATAGCACTGAAGTCTGATTTACTCTGACTTAACATCTACTTTTCTTCCTGGTATTCTTGAATAATGATTCTTCTGTAAATATACTCCATCTTGATCCCACTAAAAGCACTTCTGCTATAAGTGTATGTAAGAGGAGAGGGAATCTTAATAAGAACAACTTATTTCAAAATATCCCTAGATGCATTGTTTTTCTGCAAACAGCATTTCTCTGAGTAATTAATCCAGCGAGATCTGGACAGGCAGGAGAGTT
>NW_010179147.1:0-14873 GCF_000695765.1 Mesitornis unicolor
CCCTAACGTTCTGTGATTCTGTGATCCTGGTAGTGGCCCTGGGTGAAAATCATTGTGAGAAACCTGTGAGTCCTGACAAGCCTGTTATTGCACCTGCCTTAGTCCTCTGCCTTACATTTTAGCTCAGAGCTGCTCATTCCATCCAGGTAATGATTCTTTTTCTGCTGTTAGGTGAAAAGTAGGGCAGTTCTCTACAGTTCTAGCCTCTATGACATTTAAAGACTTCTTCAGGGTCAGCAGCCACTGAAGTGAGAGTGTTCATATGAGTTGTGATGGCCCCAAAGGTCTGCAACTGTCAACTTGAAGTGAAACAGTAACAAATGGTGCTGTCTGTCTGTGGAAAATTTTTGGTGGGCAGAAGGCATAAAAACCAAAACCTCTTTGTGCCTTCAAATCCTGGTAGTACTGGCCTCTCCAGATAACTTCTGGTACTGCAGCCTGTACAGTGGTAGAATTTACATTTGACATAGCAACCACCTGATAAACTTCAAACTTAATGGGAAGACTCTGAGCTTCATGGTTTTCCTTCTTTCTCCACTAAATCAACTGGATTAATAGAAGATACTACTCCTCCCTAGTCTCTTGAACACTAAGTGTTATTTCGTCACTGATACATGTAGCTATTGGAAGTAGACTTGATTAAACGTGCAGTAAGGATTTTGGTGACTGAAATTCAACATATGAGTGTGTGCACTTGTATTTCAGCTTTCCAAAGCTCGAGATCTCTTTGTGTTCACTGTCTCTGAGCAGCAAGGCCCCAATTTTCATATTCAACATTCTGGTTTTGATGTCCACATCATCAGGTCCCAAGCTGTGGAAGGAAACTGCCTTTGCCTCTGTAAAACAGGCTCTCGTGAGTGCCTAAGCAATTGCTGTGGGAAACTTGAGCCTGAAACAATAAATCTTTGCTGGTACAGAATGACCTGTGAGTGAGCTGGCATTGTGTACTCGGTTGTAAAAAGTTTGCTGGATACATAAGACATGGCACTTTTGCTCTTTCTTTTCCTGAATGCATGATCTATGTACTTTGCTGTCATGCAAAGATCTTCAGATATGCACATGCTAAATGGTATATTCTATTCAAATAAATTGCAGAGAGGATTGTGTAATTTACTTGCACTTTGTAACTAAGCAGTCTATGGGGAGAGAATAATTTGCTGAAAGAAAGAACAGGTAATTTTGAGTGACAAAGCCAGGAAAGGCTCTTTTGCAATACAGTTTGTGAATAGAAAATGACAGGATCTCTTACAAATCTCCCTTGCTTTTATTTAATACAAAAAAATGTTGGTTGTTCTGAGTTGGTATACTTACCACAGTGATCTCTGACAGCTGGTTACCTTTGACACATTCCTTAACATCTTAGAAGTCTGGTATCCTCCTGATCAGGAACTGTAAAAAGCAGAGACAATAAGGTAGTTAATCCCGTTCAAAATTTAAGCTCGCTTCTTAATTTTTAATGTATACATTCCCTTCCTAGGAACGCACTGAAAATATAACACGCTGTGAGATTTGTGTACGTACAATTGGTCTTAAGCTTTGTAAGACCCCAGCACAGAAACAGCCCATGGTTCCTTCGTGGAAGTAGTGCACCCATCTCTTGTACCACCGAGCCTGGTCACTGATGTGGTGTGGCCTGGATGTGCCAAAAGGGGCTGCCGCGTTCCCAGCTCTTGGCCGTTTTTCCATCAGAAATCACTTCATAGCCTTTTTGCCCCCCACTGTTTGAAAAACGCTCTGTGAGTCTGTAGAGAGCCCCTGAAATTAATAACAATGAGGCCAAAAGAAATAAAATGAGCTTGTTATCATGATGGCTGTTGAAAATTTGAGACCTGCTTTGTGCCAGGAAAACAAACTCAGCTGCCTTCTGGCTACCTACGAGAAAAATGCCCTTTATTTAAAAAAAAAAAATAAATCAAAAAATCAAATCCAAACCCCACTCCCCCAAGAAATCTCACACTGTTTAAGTGTAGGAACTTCTCAGCTGAAGTAGCTGTTAGATTCTTCATGCTTCACTCTTCCTTTATTTCTTAGACAACATTAAAGAGCTCTTCCTGATTTGGGTTGTCTTTTTAAGGAAGCCCATTCACTTATTATCAAACAGAATCCATTCACTTATTTGAGGGAGGACGGGGAAAGCCAAAAAGCAAAACTGGTTTGCATTGATTGATGAAATCCTAATCCAGGTATTCTGTGATCACTTATTCTATGATAGTGCAGTTATATCTGACTTTGGAAAATTGTGGAAACTGGGGACTTGCCATGCAAAGAGCCACATAAACTCTTACTCACATAGTCCCTGTCTGGAAGGCAAAATGGACCCGGAGGAATGGGAGGGAAAGGGTGATTAGAGGGGAGGCTCAGACATCAAGTAACTTCAGGTCATAGCAGGAATTTGTGCCAGAGCTGGGATCTGTGGATTGTCTGATCAGTGTCTTTGCCATGGGGTTATCTACTTTTCTGAAGATGTACTTTTTTTTTTGAAGTGAAAAGTATTAGTTATTTGTGAGTATGCTTATTCAGTTCCATTAATGTTTGCAATGATAAATATTACTTTATAATTTTAATTCTGCTGAATGGATGCCTTACCGCAGCATCCAAATTATTATGAAAGTATCTTTGTCTTATTTTCCTTTGAAGAACCCCTTAAGGTCAGGGTTGAGGCACAGTGGTGAAAGTAAGGAAATCCAATTCTGCCATTGCTTGTACCACCCCTGTTTTGCAGATAAACTGCCATAGCCATAACCTCTTTCCTGGAATTTCAAATGAAACATAATTAACCACAGTGTGCTTTAGAAGTCTTGAAGATCAGTTTGCTTCAGAGATCACCAAACAAAAAAAGTTGGGAATCTATAGCCTTTAAGGAATATTATTGTACTGACTCCAATTTCTCTGTAAAGTGTTAGTGCAGTGTTCTGTGCTGCAGCACCTCATGTATGCTGACTGGTATCACAGAAATATACATACTGGATCTGGTTGGGACAGGGTTAATTTTTGTCACAGCAGCCGCTATGGTGCTGTGTTTCTGATTTGTGACCAAACCAGTGTTGATAACACACCAGCATTTTATCTGCTGCTGAAGAGTGGTTACACAGAGTCAACGCCTTCTCTGTTTCTCACCCTGCCACCCTCTAGCAGGTAAGATAAGTAAGGACAAGAAGTTGGCAGGTGACAAAACTAGGACAGCTTCCTCGAGCTGACCAAAGAGACATTCCATACCATTTAACGTAATGCACAGCAATAGGACTCCAGGGAAGGGCGGTGAGCTTTGACTGGTAGTTTACAGCACGGTCTTCAACTTCTGTTCATTAGTTGCTGTGTTAGCAACACTGTTTGGATCACAAGTGCACGATGCAGCACTACAAAGATAACTAACTCCATCCCAACCAGCCCCGGTACAGTTCGTGGTCTCAGCTTGTCTTTGCTGAATGCAAAGTTCTGGGGTAATACCCCTGGGTTTTGTCAACAAAGAAATGTGTAGCAGTTAGAAGTGCAGAACTAGTTTTGGGGGGGGAGGAAACAAACAAGCAAAACGCAGTCAACCATACATAATCTTTTAAATGAAGTGTTGTAAAACTAGTTTTTTGAGTCATGTGGGGCTTTCTTGGTAGATTACTGTTATTCTGCTTCATAGCCTAAAACCACTCATTTGTTTCCTGACCCTACTTGCAAAAATGAATTAGAGGAAAAAGTGGAAGAGAATGGGGAATTTAGATCTGTGAAACAGCTATTATCCACAAACTGGATCTTTTTTTGTATTCTTTTTCATTCTGTTCCACTTATAATTTGATCAAATTTCTGCCTCTCCAGGCGACGAATCCGATTTCGTTAGAAATTCAGTTTTCTGAACCCTATGTCCCTTTCTGCTCACCTTTGAAGCTTCCTCTTAATATAATTCATTTACACGTTTGACTGTTTATTTCCTTCATTGTCCTTTCTTATCTGTCTGCATTTCATTCTCTCGCGGAGTCCTAACAGGACCCATTTTTCCCCACAAGGTCTATATCAGTGCAGTGCCACCGGTGCAAGACATTCCGGTGATATATTGCACCTATACATCACCAAAGCAACAGGGTTTTGATAAACAGCTTTTTAATACATCATTAGATCATCACTGATGGCACTTTGATGATGTATTATATTAGTACATCATCAGAGCACTGTCATTCTGGTGATGTATTTATAAACAGATGGTGCTGTCATGCAAGAAAGAAGAGAAAGCAGAAAAGAACATTTCACTCTGTTACAGTACAAAACGTGTCCCCACCATTGATTCAATGAGATTAAAGACAAAGACCCTGTGAAGGCATAATTGTCTCATTAGGTGTCTTGGCTCTATGTCCATGCGCTTCTCTATCCGGCACCTGGTAAGCAGGCAGATGATCCTTTTTGGCCAGTAGTACACAGAGCTCTTTGAAACATATTTGCATGTCTGTTGTTGCTCAGTCATAAAGTTAGGGATATATATCAATTTTCATAGTTGCATGCTTGCATGTATAATTAAAATAAATTTTGTTTTATATAGATGTACTAAAACTGCATTTCTAGCACAGGGTGCTGTGCCCAAACAATGAAGTTAGGAGGCTCCAGCAGCAGCAGATGTGCTTGGCACATGACTGGACGTTAAGCGTTGACTCCAGAAGCTCACTAGAACATTTTCCCCTAATTCTGTAGGATCATTTTCTCCCCTTAAGGTCGTTGCTTTGAATGAGTTTGGAGCTGCAAGACAGTATATTGTTGAATCTCTCATGCTCCTAAGAATAGTTCTGTTGTGAAATACCTATACTTGAGAAACGCTATTCCTTGTAGTAGGGACAAATCTTTTTAGGTACAGAAAAAAGAGCAAATTATCATTTTCATTTTGAGAGGTACAGATCTTGTTCTGTGTAGTGTCATAACTGCTAAGATAAATATTGAATTTACAGTCAGTATTAACCATTTTGAAAGCTATCTGTGTAAATTGTTGGATAAGCTCTTCTGTTATTATTTCCTCTAAATGAATAAGATCATGCTTGTTTTGTGCATCTGTTGCTCTTGCTGAACTGCGCTATCTACTTTTGCTGAGGAAGTTTTTCCATATTTCTTTTTTAGGTGAGGAAATGGGACAGACAAAGATGGGGTGAACTGTCTGAATCGCACAGAAGTTTGCACCAGGGCTGACGAACTCCAAATACTTGCAACTTATGTCCAAAAGCACAGATGATGCAGCAGGTTGGCCAGTCTTATGCCCTAATGTATTTTACAAGGTTATGATTTGGAATGACTGTGGTAAAATATGACAAAAGTGCTTATCTAATATAATTATTAAACATTTGTTTTGGACTCTTGATTTTCATACATTTTTGGTAGAGTTCTTGCTTTCTCCAATTAAAAAGGCGAATGTTTTTTGCAAGACATTTGTCAAGGTTCTTTACAGGCTTGGTCATCAAAATGAAAACTGTGTCCCCACAGAAGGTACACTCTCAAATACATGATATATAGAGGAAAATCTATATAAAAACAGTTATCACCAAAAAATTATTCCTAATATCTAGCTGTATTGTAAGCGGACAGGAGCTGATATGCAGTGAGAACTTCCTTTCCTATTTGTGTCTTTTTCCTGTAAGTTAAGAGCAAAAACTTGTTGTGCAACAGAGACTTCAAGGTCAAACACACTTTCACTTTGCAAGTAGAGAAATTTGCCACATAGAATTGTAGATGGAGCTGTGCTTTCTGAGAAAAGGGCATTCCGTCAAAATTGCATACATGGCAGTGGATACATAGGGAAAGAATGTACATTTCTTTTTTTCAGCAAAGAAGTACTCTGCCTAATCAAAACAGTAGCCAGTGAAATGTAGTATCTAGCTAAAAAATTATAAAAACACTGGCAGTGTGGGGCTAATTCCCTTCTTTGCATTGTTTGCCTTGAGTAATTATTGTTCTAATTCATGTTTCTCAGTGTGCCTTATAAAGTCACAGAATAGAAATAATTTCAAGACGGTGAATTCCATAACTGAAATACATGAGACAAAAATTAGGAAAGAAGGAGATACTCTCATAATAATTCTACAGATGGAGAACTGTGTACAGAGAAACAGAGTATTTTTCCTGAGGTGCCTGTGTCTGTAGTAGCGATGAGCCTCAGAGATGAGAAGATATGCAAACCATCAGTGTTTGGTTCTACTGTCTCCACTATAATTCTGTCTTGCTGCTGGGCACATGCAGTGAAAGCACCATGTGTATATGGGGGGGGGGAACTAAGTCAAAGATGTACAGCAGCTGTGCTCCTTTTTAATGCAAGAATCTCAGACCTGGAGATCACTAAAGCATTCCCAGGGCTGCAGAGCTCCCCTCACAACTTGTAGCATTAAATGCAAGAGCTGGGGCAAGTTCCAGTTAAAATGAACTTGTGATAAAATCCTTATTGCATTGAGGAGTTTGAAATAAATTACCATATAGCGTGTTACCAGACAGGAAACCAAGTCCTAGACGACATCGGTAGTGCCAACGCTGTGCTAGGTTGTGTTAGCAAGAGAGTAGCCAGCAGGCCAAGGGAAGCGATCCTTCGCCTCTGCTGTGCACTGAGCAGGGGACAGCTGAAGGTTCGTGTGTGGTTTAGGGTACAAGGCAGGCTTTGACAAACTAGAGCGAGTCCAGCTCAGGGCCACTGAGATAGTCCGGGGGCTGCAGCACTCGATGTAGCAGGAGAGGCTGAAGAAGTTCCCCCTTCTGAGGAAGACCTTGAATTAGTGCAGTGGCTCTTCAGGGAGAGCTTAATACACCGAAATATCATGCAGCTTTTTTCCTAGAGGTGCTGCTCTCTTTTGCCTGGGAATTCAACCATAAGATATGAAAAAGGGAAGATAGTGCTCCAGCTGGGTCTGGTAGAGGTAGCAGATCTTCTACTGTGGAGATTTGCTGGCCAAATAGGAAGCAGAAAACTGTGGATATATGCAAGTCTCATGAAATTCTCTGAAGCTTGGCATTTTGAGAAAGATAATTTAGTTTATTGGAGGTAATGAAAAATATTGCTTGGCAATCACAGTTAAGCGGTGTTTTGTGCTCAGAGAAGGAACAAAATCAGTGCCAAAACTATTCATGTTAGATTTATGCCGTCATTAAAACTGAAAGTAGTGGGGTACTCTGTACTTCGCGTATTTTCTAATGAGAGGATGTGAGCAACTTCTTTTAACCCTGATGAGCGTTTTCCACTTGAAAGGTCTGTCAGGTTGAACTGTACTGTATAAGCTGTTCATGACTATTCATGCAGCAGGCTCTGCATTTTTCTCAGCTCTTTCTGTGTAGCATGCTACAGCAGCCATGACATTTGTAAGAAGAGCAGGCAGGGTCATCTAAGTCACAGCAATGACCTGATCAGGTGGTTTTAATCACGCAAATGTTTTTTGCTCAGTAAGGAGGAAATTCTTCCTTTTAGGAGGAAGTAGTCTTATGCTAAAAGTATCTCATAGGTCATTCAAGCTTGCTTTTTTTCCCAGTTACAGGCAAAGTGGTGATCTGTTATAAAATATATTCATATATTAAAGCCAAAATTTGCTCATTGAAAACAGAAATTGCCACCAAATATGAATATCTGATTGGTTTTCATACAAATCTAAATAGGGAGCTGTATTCTTAATTAGTGTCACTTTCCCATTATTTTGTACAAATTGTGGATGAAAAGGAATCTGAAATTCTGTTCATGTTTTAAAAATTCCATTTGTTCGTCATCTGCTTCTTAAAGTTACAGTCTGTCTGTTGCAGTCAAAGACAAACACATAAATAAATGGAAAAAATTGACTTCAAGGAGTTGATGAGTATAGGGACATAAAATAGTGCTGATGCCTACAGCCCAGGCAGGCTCACCCCAAATTGAGGTGTATTTTATGCACAAGGGTGAAAGCGTATCCAAAGAAAGCACAAGATTTTCTAATTTTGTTTTTCCTTTCGGTGAAGGTGGAAGAGTGTTGGGCTGCTTGAAATACATAGGTTGCTCTGAAGACAAGACTTTAAAACAATATATGGATTTCTGCTAAGAGAAAGGAGATGGTGTTCTCTGGCAGACAGAAGTAGGCCACATTCTGTAGATAGAAGGAAGCAGACCATGAGATGTAAATATTTCCCTTTAGTTGACACCTTTTAACTCAGATCTGTGAGACTGTGACCAGTTTTGGACCCCTGGTACAAGATACTTGATTCCAGGGGTACTGCTCCCCCTGGAAGCAGAGGAAACCAAGAGAAGGAGGTTCCACTCAGAAAATTTAAAGATGGCTTTAAATTTATAGCTGTAGCCTTTCTCTAGAGTTTTCTTGTTGGATAAACCAGCCATAACCCACTACAAATAATATTCTTTCCAAATGTTACATTGATTTATATGAGCTAACATTTTCTACTCATTTGAAATGTGAAGCCTTCCTTTTTGAAACAGTGAGGTTTAAATGGGAAAGGCCAGAATTTTTTGGCATGTGGGCCACAGGGATATATCTCCAAAATGAATGTCTGAAGTTGTATGTAAAAACATTGAAAAGATATTTTCATTTTAAGTTTGCAGAATAGAAATCTGAGACATTTGGAGTTATGGTAGGATTTGTCAGCTGCAAGAGTCAAGCATTATTTAATACGAGTTATGAGTAAAATGAAATAATTTGTTATTCTCAGCTTGTCTCATTTGTTTTTTATCCAACATAAGGTGATTCCACAAGCTTTCAGCAATTATTTTCTATATTGATCCAGGTTAAGTAAATAAACTTCTTTCTGGTCTTGTGCTTTAAAAGTAAAATGAAAATGTTGGAAGCCCCGGGTACTTTTCCAGATACAAAAGAACACTTATATCAATGTAGGAATAAAGGAATAGATCTGAAATGTTGGTCAGCCAACTGTGTGTGTCGAAATTATTAGTGAAAATGGAAATCATGCAGTTTGTTACTGCAAATGGAACAGACAAAGGGAAATCATGCTTTCTGTCAGAAATGTGAAATGAGATTGATACTGGGTAGTATTCCATTATTTCAAGATGCCAACAGTTTTGACACTCCAATTGCAATTACCAGAGAGAGTGGCTCAGCAAATTGAGAAGGAAATTAGGTTTGATCGCATGAGAGCGAGCCATAAAGAGCCCTCCCTCCCCCTTTTTAAAGGTATGCTGATGTGCCAGTCAGCTTTTTCCTCAAGAAAGGGGAGGAGGTGGTGGTGGATAAAAAAAAAAATAAAAAATCATAAATCAAAGAAATCTCAGACACTGTGGAAATTCAGTTGAGTTCATCACCTCCCAACAAATAATGTTGATAAACACTTTCGTTAATGTGGCCTGCTGTTCTGTGTCACATCTAATTTTCATCCAAGGCCAGGCTCAGGTGAGCTCCTTGTGTCCCGCTGACATACTCAGGTCCAACAGCAACACAGGATTTTTTCTTCTACTTTAGAAACCATCATCTTGATGAATTGCTTCCCGTTATTGACATCTGGAGGTTTTATACAGTTTCTATAGAATTCTTTAGAGTCATCTGTAAAACTTGGTTTTCAGAACTTTCTTTGGAGGGTGATGGGGGGTTTATTCCATGGTTGAATCAAGAA
Organism: Mesitornis unicolor; assembly: GCF_000695765.1. Classification (NCBI taxonomy): domain Eukaryota; kingdom Metazoa; phylum Chordata; class Aves; order Mesitornithiformes; family Mesitornithidae; genus Mesitornis; species Mesitornis unicolor. The sequence continues at coordinate 9,547 of NW_010179147.1, forward strand.
CAAATAAAGATGACATATATGGCAAGATGCATTAGGCAATTTTTTGAGTACTTAGGAACCTAAGTAAGCCTGACTCTTTGCAAAAGGGATCCTCTTGACATCTCTCCCTGTAGTATCTTAAAAGATAATTTTAATTGTTTTAATACTGGCATTGAACAAAATGAAATGTAAAGATAGAATGCAATGTTTGAGGTGAAGAGGGGGAGAAACCCTGCAGGCCAACAATCGAAGCTGAAGTAGATGCCATCCTTTCCAGGCCAGCTGAATCTAACACTCATTGCTATGTATTTAGGGAGGTTATTTTGTTAAAGACTTGCAAAAATCTACCATACTGCCAAACAAAATAATACTCATTTGGTCATCCAAAAAGATAAACATACGATATTAGAGGCATAAAAACACATTGCTGCATAGTGGCATCTGAGCTGCTGCTGTTGTGGTTCTGTAACTCATCTCATTTGCTGCTCAGCTGCTATACAAACACAGGTTTGCCTGGTATTTTAAAGTTTGAATGTAAAGTCTTCTTTTGAACCTCGTGTTGGTGATCAGCATCTAATGTGTCTAACTGTGCTTACATGTATGTGGTTAGCAAACAACTTCATGACTCTTTCAAGCCAGGATTTATACGTGAGGCTTGATTTCTTCTCAGAAGTGAGCGGAGGATCTAAATCATGTAGCACTGTGCAGATACCCCTGTCTTGGATCGCTGGTACCCTATGCAGTCCCTAAAAGACCTTTTGGGAAGGTGGTGAACCTCCGCTGGGAGTCAAGTTTGTAATGGCCAAATTTCATCTCATTTTATTTAGTCTGTCATGCACTATTAATTATGGCTTTACAAGCACAGCCTTTCTTTAATGAGATGTAAGATATTAAAAGCTTATGCAATTAAATGGGCATACAATGATCAGCAGATACTTCAGTTTAGAAGAATAATATTTATTAAATTGTAAAAATTACAGTAAATGTTACAGAAAACAGGGCAAGGTCTAGCTCTGCATTGACCTCAGTGGTGAGGAGCTCCTGTGTCCCTTCCCTCACAGAACTGGATCTCACTAACTGAGAGCAAGTTTATTTTCCCAACTAATCTCACTGAGAAGTTAAAATCAATAAATAAAAAAATAAATAAATATGCTGTGGGCCTCCTCAAGGTAGAACTAGCAGAAACAGCAGATGGGCATTACATTATTAAGAGAAATGGAGCAGCCATCTGTAGTGATGTTGTTAGGTTAATGCAGCACATGACAATACTGATCCCGGGACACTTTATCTATTCCTAAAATCTCGCATATTCTTGGAAGTGTGGTCCTCTGATCACCTCCCAGGACTACAGAAATAACAGTCCAATGAAAGAAGTAGGCTTTAAATGTCATTAGGTATAACAGAAAGGTTGTAATTACAACGGGATGCTGTGTGGTCATGCAGGACATCAAAGTCTGAGGTGGTTTTGCTGCAGCATTTATGTAGCCTCCAGGGACCATTATTCTTTAGGAATATTCTAATTCATTGCCCTGTTAGCATCAGCTGAGCTCTGCTGTCACTTTGGTGGTGGGGGTACCTTGCAGGTAGCTATCTTGAAGTTTGAGAACTGTGTGCAATTTTAGTATGAGAGTTTGGGAGTGGACTCCGCACTCATTGTCCTTCTTTGTTCTTCTGACCACATATTTTTCTCTGTGGGGAGTTAAACTTTGATTCCTGAGGCAGCAGGTTACTGTGGTGGGAGGTGGAAACAGAAATTTCATCTTTGCCAGCAGTGAGAGCAGGCAGTGCGATTCACTGGGTGGGTTTTTGTCATACCAAGGCTCCCAGAGGGCTTCATTTGTCTGGGGAAGGAATTGCATTCATAAGAGTGGCTGTGCAGTGTCCTCTGCCACTTTCAGAATCCCTATCACTACAGAAGGGGGCAAATGCAGGTAATAGTGACAAAAATAGGTGCATTTTTGGTCACTGGAATTAAGTGAATTCCCTATAGATACCAAAATGTATGCTAATTCACTATCGCAATAATAACATGAAGAATTAGTTCTGAAGCACGAGATGTGAAGTACTGTTAAAGTTATAACCGAGTAAGTCCCCAGGAAGGACATTTACTTCAGCGCCTTAGGTACTTTGTTAACTTACAAGGTGACTTAATCTGCCTTCCAGGATGCAATTTTTTGTCCAAATGCTTGCATAGTTGTTAAGTATCAATTAAAAATTACTTTAATTTATGGTTCCAGCACAATCTAAAAATTAGAGGGGATGATCTATTACATGCATGTGTACGTATATATGTATAAATGTGTGTATGTGTATACATATATGTATAAAAGGACACAGTTTTTGCAGCTGTGCTGGGCTCACTCCTGCTTGTTGACCTTTACTGACCTTTCTGTGCCTTTTTAACCTTTTTCCATTTCCCTGTCTGCCCACTGCAGCCCTTTCCTGGAGGCCTAAGGGATGCAATGTGAAATGCCTCTCAAAAGCCACGGCTAAACAGAATAGAGGTGATACAACAGAGGTGGATTTTCACCATGTTTAGACTAAGGAGGAGAGATTTGCAAGTGTGTATTTTGATGTTTTTTAGTTTGATAATATAGGGTCTACACTAAATAAAATTATCAGAACCTTACTAGGTAAGATGTATATATCATGTCAGTCAGGTTTAATTTAATGACCTCAAAAGGTCGTTTTGGAGATGTTTCAGTGATATCCGACAATCTGCTCTAAAAATGACCAAGCGAGTGCCTTTACTATCAACTTAGTACACCTGCAGGTTTTTAAAATAAGCAGAAGGAGTAAGTATATTCTAGACTAGGAGGATTTATGAATAACTCTTGAGAAAAATATCGCTGACAGATAGCATTAGGCAATTTCAAGTAACAGTCCTACCAAATGTCGGATACACTCGAGAACACAGTTTCCTTTCCCATAAAGAAATAGCACCTAACAGCAGCCCACCAGTACCTAGGAAGAGGTCACCAAGGAGACAGAGGCAGGCTCTCCATGGATGTCTATGGCAGGAGAAAGAGACACACAGATTGAAATGGGAGAGGTTCAGACTGGAGATGGGGAAAACATCTCCACCTCAGTGGCAGAGGAGCAGTGGAGCACGTTGCAGAGAGGTTGTTCAGCCTCTCCATCCTCAGAGGTTCTCAGCCTCTGATGGGACTGAGCCTTGAGCTACCTTCTCTGATCTCTCAGCAGACCCTGCTTTGAGTACAAGCTTGGGCTACAGACCTCCCAAAGTCTCTTCCAATCTGAGTTTTCCTGATGTCTTGTGAAGACCTTGGAGTTTCTCATACCACACATTGGCAGAATCTGTTGGCAGTTCCTCAGTTTATCATTTCATAGCTACAAAAGTAAGCAATTTAATTTTAATCTTAACCAAAATTCCTGGCTCTGTCAAACTTCTTAGCTTTTCTGCATCTATGTATATCTTACACATAAGGTACCAAAATTGGCTCCTTAAATTAATTCAGAGCATGTGTCTATCTAAAAATCAGAACATCAGCTGTAATAGATATTGTATGCTATGTTCCTCAATGCAAACTTTTCATTTAAAATCTGCTTTCTTTCATTTCTTTCCAGGTTATTAAAATGTAGAGCTACCTGGTTTTCTCAGGTGGTCTTTTGTTTGTTTAGGGAGAAATTATGTAAGCACTTCCAAAACACCCAGGCCATGGAAACAAATATGTATTGATTTATTCTGAAATTGAATGAACTACAATAGACAGATGATACAGAGGCACAAGAAAATTACGTTTCCTCAGCATTCTGATTGGCCACTGATGATGTAATGGTGCATTATTAAGTGATAATTGTTTTATTATGGTGTTTACAAGGAGACAAATGGTTTGTGAATCAATGCGCATGGAGACCACAAAATAAGTTGCTTATTGATCCACAAGCTGTTTGTGTCAAAGTTTGCTGCTCAGAAGTCAAAACAAAACCAATGTACTCCAGGGTGTATTCATAAGGAAAATAATTTTGAAAGCACAGAGTCTGAATTTACATTCTAAATTGGCTCAACTCTGAAATGTACTTTGCTCTTTAAAATATTGAATAGAAACACACATATTGAAAAAACCAGTTCATGGCGTACCTTCCTCTGCCATTGACTTTCATCAGCCACCAGGTTGGGAGTTACAGTAAACTCATTTCTGTTTCGTCATTTCCTTAAACTATGTCAGAAGCATATTTTGTCATTATTTTTATAGTATGTTAAAGTTAAAAATCCTATGCTAAAAATATCTTGCTTTTTGGAGATTGCAGACCTTTAAAAGTCGGTGAAATCAGGTTAGTAGAGGGGCACATTTTTGCCCTTTCAAATGGTGGAATATTAAAGAGCCTAAAATTATTGGCCTACACAAACACAGAGTGCTGGAGCCCTTTGGTCTCGTGCACACCAGTCCCACTAATTTCAAGAGTACTGCACTGGAATATCCTACTCACATGCTCTGTCACTGGGTTTCTGATTTGCACATCAGTGTCTTTAAGAATTCATATCCACAGACAAGTCGGTGAAGCTTAATCAATCACTATCCATCTGCTGAGGACACAAAACCCCATTTACAAGGTACTGCAATTTAGCTTATAAGTTGGAAACCCTTGGAAAAAAGCTTCAGCAATGTCAGTTTAACTTGCAACTGAGATTAAAATAGGCAACACAGAAATAGATATTGAGCTTAAGCAGGGTAATGTGGTGAATCACCTTAACTCAGCAAAATGTTTGAGTCTTCATGGCTTAACAACAGAGTAAAAAAATCCCAAATCCCTCTTCTCTCCAAAGTCTTATTACATTCTACATTGAAGAGAAAGTTTGTGTAAAACTAAGCCACCTGAAAGAGGAAAAGAGTTAAGTGACATTTTGTACCTGAGCATTTTAGGTAGCATAGAGATGTTTTATTCAAGGCTAAGAAGTGGCTGTGTTCCTTTGATGTCTGTGTTTTTTCTTTCCTAAGAATCGCTCATGCATTTCAGGGCCTTCACAAACTGACGCTCGCTTGTGTTCAACAGCTTGAGCTCTTGCATGCATTGTGCAGGGACTATTACCAAAAACTATGGATCTATTGAAATGTCTTATTCTATTTCCTTTAGAGATGTTTTGAATCTAAGCACATCGTATTAGCAGATGAGATAATTCTAAAGTAACAGTTAAGAAAAAATACAATCTTTGAGCAACTAAATGATAAATACTGTGGGTTTGATTGTATATAAATACCAGGTGAGGCTTTATAAGATGCAGATAATCTCACAAATGTATATTCTGTGCCCAAAACAGGTAGGATTTGAATGGCATGATCATGTGCTGATCATAATCTCCAACAAACTCCTCATTGCAATCAGCA